>NC_134551.1:31785171-31909878 GCF_025594145.1 Primulina tabacum
TAGTCTCTAGCGCCGCTACCCCAGCCACGCCGCATTTCTTGTGCTGCAGCGCCACAAGGGCAGCGTCGCGGCACTAGACTTGCGCAGAACGGGCGTTGCGGCGCTCCCTAGTGAGCGTTGTGACACTAACTCTGCGCAAACTCGACCCCAAAGAAAAAAATCTGATGCAAACACTATGCCACACCCAAACGACTAGAACCAACACTTCAAGACTCATCTTATGACACTATGGCAATGATTCAACTCACACAATCTCCCCAAAACAACGAAATACGATATGCAATGCAACACAACTCATGAATATGAAATTTTGACACCAAAGCTTTTCCTACTATGCAAACAAGTGCCTAACGACACCAAACGAAGCACCAAAAATTGAACTCACATCATGCTTAATGTACCTAAATGCAGTGGCGATCAACCAACGGTTCCCAACGAAGCCTACAACAATAAACTTCACGAACACGTCCAAAACGCATTTTAAATAAAATCGCAGTTTTAGCAGTCCCACAAAAACATTTATAAATAATTCGTTTCTTATCCAAAAATTACGAATTTCTCTCAAATCGAAGGTATAAAAAATTACTACGTTTTATATGTTGAAAACTTCTCTAGAAAATCAACAGAATTTTCACGTTAATTGAAATGACAACAGGTACATTTACAGATCCAAAAATCATTTCAAATGTTTTTGCTCAAACTTTTCACAAAACACATTGATTTTAACGTATAATAAACATCATGAAAAATAATATAACAAGATCAATGTAGAAACAAAAGATTATACATGCCTTTGATCTTTAAAAATTATGAATCGACGATACCGAGTCATGGAAGGTGCGAGGGTTGATCCCGAGACGAATGTGGAACGATTTTCTGGAAGCAAAATGGATGATGGATTGCTGGAAAAAAGTAGAGGAAGGAGGCGGCTGCTGCTACACTTAGAATCCTAGGTTTTTCTTTAAAAAAAGAAATGAAGAAGTGATGAAATGTGTGTGTGTGTAAACGTGAGTGTGTGTGTGTGCGTGAGTTTTAATTTATTAGAGGGAAAAATTGCTTAATTAAAAATTAACGATTAATTAAAATACAAACCACTTTTAACTTTAAATAAAATCCCATGATTTAAAATTAAATGCACTTGTGACAAATACTTAAAAGTTTAAAGTCTTAAAATCACCCAGTAATTAAATTCGGCCCTAAAAATGCTAAGAACTAAATAAATAATTTAAAATATCCAAATCCTAACTTAAAATAAAATACCACATTTTGAAATCGCTAAAATCATCGATGATCTCTCTTCCTCATTCCCGCATCGAATAATCGCCTGAAACATGAATCTCAAGAAAACATTTTAACGTGCATCACAAAACATAAATAATTTAAATTAATGCAAATTTTTAAATCATGTACCGCTAAAAATCATTTTAAATATTTTAAAAAATAATTTAACAAATAAATAAATGCATGGGTTTTACGTGTACTCATTTTAGGCTCTACAATTCATCTCACACTTAAATAAATTTCGTCCTTGAAATTAAGTATTACCAAATAGTTTTGGGTAGTGATTTCTCATATCTGTCTCAGCCTCCCAAGTGGCATCCTCTGCTGCTTGATTCAGCCACCGGACTTTGACCAACTTGGTCACCTTGTTCCGAAGCATCCGCTCTTGTCTGTCTAGGATTTGGACAAGTCTTTCTTCATACGACAGTTCCGGAGCCAACTGCAATGGCTCAAATCTTAAGACATGCGAAGGGTTTGCTAGATACTTTCTCAGCATCGAGACGTGGAACACGTTGTGTACCCTTGCCTGATTTTGCGGTAGGGCCACGCGATAAGCTGGAGTCCCAACTCTGTCAAGTATCTCGAATGGTCCAATAAATCTCGGACTGAGCTTGCCTCTCTTCCCAAACCTCATAACACCCTTCATAGATGCTATCTTCACGAAAACGTGGTCACCTACGGCAAACTCTAGATCTCTTCTCCTCTTGTCAGTATAACTCTTTTGACGAGTCTGAGCGGTCTTCATTCTGTCACGAATCTTGACCACTGCATCTGTAGTCTGCTGAACAATAGCTGGACCAAGTTCTGATCTCACAACGACTTCATCCCAATGAATTGGAGATCTGCACTTCCTTCCATATAGTGCCTCGTAGGGAGCCATAACTATAGATGATTGAAAACTGTTGTTGTAGGTAAATTCCAATAGAGGTAGCTTTGATTTCCAATTACCATGGAAATCAATCACGCAAGCTCTCAACAAATCTCCAAAATCTAAATCACTCGCTCAGATTGACTATCTGTCTGAAGGTGAAATGCTGTAATGAATAGCAACTTCATCCCCATAGCTGCATGTAAACTCTTCCAAAAGGATGATGTAAAGCTCGGGTCCCTGTCGGACACAATAGAAACTGTGCTCCCGTTCAATCAGACTATATCCCTGATATAGAGCTCTGCATACCGAGTCATGGAAAAATTTGTCTTCACTATCAAGAAAGGTGCTGACTTAGTAAGTCGGTTCACTATAACCCAAATGGCATTGGATCCTTTGACTTACTTCGGCAAACCAACAACGAAATCCATGGTGATGTTATCTCATTTCCACTCGAGGATAGAGAGCGGCTTAAGCATTCTAGCTGGTCTCTAATGCTCTGTTTTCACATGGTGACAAGTTAGGCATTCAGACACAAATCGACAGATGTCTCGCTTCGTACCTGGCCACCTATACAAAATCTGCAAATCCTTGTACACCTTGGTACCTCTTGGATGGATAGAATACAAAGATGTATGTGCCTCTGTCAAAATATTCTCCCTGATCGAATAAACACTAGGCACCCACATCCTACTTCTGTATCTCACAATAGCATCAGACACTGTGTAGAGTACACTGCCCTTATCTCAACTCCATAATAATAATAGCCTAAATTCCTTGAATCAAATCTTTATCTTACGACACCAAACTTACTTAACTTACTATTTACAAGTACATCCCTAATGCTAAATTGTTGCAAATCTTAAACTTCGAATAACGTTAATCCATAAAACCCAATTATACAATAATGATTTTCTACCTAATTAGTAAAATCCTTCTCGCATCAGTTGCATGCTTAAATTATTATCTTCTCAATTGACATGGTATGATGATATGATAGGCCAAGGCCCAGTTGACGGGTGAGAGTGTCGCTGGTGTCCCCGCCGCCCAGTACTGTGGTTATACGTGGATGGATCCATCGACTGACATGATGACATGATGATACGAAAGTCACAGCTAATGAACTGAATTCAATTAAAAAAGAAAATGTATATGTATATGATTTTACACGACACGTTTACGTATATGATAACATGAAATGACATGTTTTGACACGTATATGATGATATGAGATGACATGATTTGACACGATATAATTTTACACGACACGTTTACGTATATGATAACATGAGATGACATGTTTTGACACGTATATGATGATATGATATGACATGATTTGACACGATATGATTTTACACGACATGTTTACAAATATGATGACATGAGATGACATGCTTTTAAGTTCATGAAAGATATGTTGAGTATGATATTTTTCACTGCTGCGTGCTATGTATATGTACTTGTTATTCCTGGTACAGGTGTGTTGAGTCTTTAGACTCACTATGCGTGTGTGATGCAGGTGAGCTTGATGGTGAGGAGACTGGAGGTACCGAACTCTGAGTGGGCAGATTTGGTGGGATGACACGACCCGAGGACCACATGTTTTCCGCATTACGATTTATGAGATTGAGTGGAGATGAATATTTTAATACGTTGATGGTTTTAAGATTTTTATACGTTTATGTTCACGTATGATTTTAGACGTGTTTGGTTATTTCAAACTGCGCTATTTTTACGATAAGATAATTACGATCATTTTTAAATGTTATTTCCAAACTACGAGCTTTTAAAAAAAAAAATTTCCGCATTTTTAAAAACGAGCGAGACGTTTCATTCAAAGTTAAGCGTGCTTGACTTGAGGCAAATTCTGGAATGGGTGACCCCCAGGGAAGTTTTCTAGAGTGCGTGTGAGTGAGGACATAAGCACGCTGGAAAGAATCGTCTTGGTACAGTGATGACAGTCGTCCAATCAGGGACGATACAATATATGATTGAAAGCTTTTGATAAAAAATGGATTTTCATGATATATGATTTATGATGATGATTAAAACTATTTGTAAATGATTTATTTATGCTCAAAGCTTATTTTAAATGATTTTTTAAAGATTTATTTATGCTTAACGTTATTTTAATATGATTTAATTATGCTAAAATGATTTTAAATGTTTTATTTATGTCCAAAAGCTATTTTAAATAAAAATATGATTTTCATGCATGTGATTGTATATGTATTATTTGCTATCCATGTTTAGAACGTGCTGAGACTTTAGACTCGCTTGTATGATGCAGGATTTGATGATTTTATGAGAGGTGCTGACGATTGAGTGGATCGAATGTAGTACTACACACCTGAGGGCCTTTATGTTTCCGCACTAACTTATTAGGTTTAGGATTTTATTTTATGCATTTGAGATTTAAATTGTCAATTTATTATGATTCATGATTATGTTAAAATTTTTTATTAGAATTTAGGATTTAAGGAAAAAAAATAGAGGTCGTTTCATATTCACTTATTCCCAAATTTCTAAATGACTTTCAAAAATTTCTCAAAGCAATGTGTCTACCCTAACCCTTACATGTGTCTAAATAGAGGTCGTTTCATATTCACTTATTCCCAAATTTCTAAATGACTTTCAAAAATTTCTCAAAGCAAGGTGTCTACCCTAACCCTTACATGCGTCTATCTGTTTATTCCAAGATCGATATGAGATCTGGATAATATCAGTTGTGAGTCAAAGATTCTGATATCTCGAAGACAGCTTTCAGAACCAGGTATGGCCATTATGAGTTTATTGTCATGCCGTTTGGTTTAACAAATGCTCCAGCTGTATTTATGGGTTTGATGAACCGTGTATTTCAGAAGTATCTTGATGATTTCATGATAATATTTATTGATGATATTCTGATTTACTCGAAAAATATGATTGATCATGATGAGCATCTGAGAACTATGTTGAGAATTCTGAGAAAATAGAGATTGTATGCAAAGCTGTCGAAATGTGAGTTTTGGTTGAGACAGGTTGTATATCTGAAAACGGTATTTCTGTTGATCCTAGCAGTGTTAAGGCAGTGATCAGTTGGCCTAGACCAACATCTGTGCCAGAGATACGCAGTTTTATGGGTTTAGCAGGATATTACCGACGATTTATTAAAGATTTCTCCAGTATTGCTAAACCTATTACTCAGCTGACTCAGAATAATGCACCATTTATTTGGTCAGAAGACTCTGAGCCCAGTTTTCTTGAATTGAAGAAGAGATTGACCAGTGCTCCGGTGTTGACAATCCCGTCAGGTACTGGTGATTTTGTCGTTTATTGTGATGCTTCTCACAGAAGATTGGGTTGTGTTTTGATGCAGCGATGACATGTTATTGCTTATGCGTCAAGACAATTGAAGCCACAGAATCTCGCTACCCAATTCATGATCTTGAATTGGCAGCTATTGTATTTGCACTGAAGATATGGCGACACTATCTATACGGGGAGAAGTTTGAGATTTATTCTGATCACAAGAGTCTGAAATATCTGTTTTCACAATCAGAGTTGAATATGAGGCAGCGAAAATGGCTTGATTTGCTTAAAGATTTTGATTGTGAGATCAAGTACTATTCGGGAAAATCCAATGCAGCAGCTGATGCACTGAGTCGAAAGGTATGTTCTTTATCCTTATCGACGATTGGTGTTTCAAATTTGATTAAAGATTGCTGTTTGTCTGGATTAGTATTTGAGACAGATTGTAAACCTCTGAGATTATATGCTGTTCAAGTCGAACGAGAGCTGATTTTGAGAATTAAAGCGGCTCAGAATGTTGATCAGAATGTTCAGAACTCGATAGCGATGGTCAGAGCACGGCATCGATCTGAATATCAGGTTCGTGACAGTGTGTTATATGTGAATAATCGTCTTGTTGTGCCAGATATTTCAGATTTGAAACGACATATATTGTCAGAAACGCATAGCAGTCGATTCAGTATTCATCCTGGTGGCAGAAAGATGTACAATGATTTGAAAATACAGTTTTGGTTGAAACAGATGAAAGCTGATATTGCAGAGTTTGTATCAAAATGTTTGAATTGCCAACAGGTAAAAGCAGAAAGAAAGAAACCAGGAGGTCTATTACAGAGCTTGTCTATTCCTGAATGAAAATGGGACCACATTTCTATGGATTTTGTGACGAAGCTACCACATTCCTCCCGAGGTTGTGATGCGATTTGGGTTGTGATTGACAGATTGACCAAATCAGCATGTTTTATGCCGTACAAGATGACGTACAGACATGACCAGATGGTAGAGATCTATGTCAGAGAAGTGGTCAGATTGCATGGAGTGCCGAATTCGATTGTTTTAGACCGTGATCCTCGGTTTACTTCGCACTTTTGGCACAATCTGCACCAAGCTCTAGGTACGAAGTTACATCTGAGTACCGCATATCATCCACAGACTGACGGACAGTCAGAGCGGATTATCGAGACAATGGAAGATATGCTTAGAGCTGTAGTGCTAGATTTTGGCACTAGTTGGCAAGATTCTTGGCCACTTTGTGAGTTTTCGTACAACAACAGCTATCAGACGAGTATAGAAATGGCTCCATTTGAAGCGTTGTATGGTAATAAGTGCAGATCCCATCTTTATTGGGATGATATCTCTGAGGTACCTGAGATTGGGCCTGATATGATTAGAGATATGACAGAAAAAGTGAAGCTGATTCGTCAGAGAATGAGAACAGCACAAGACAGACAGGCCAAATATGCCAATGTTCATCGTCGACCGTTGGTATTTGAGGCAGGAGACCGAGTATTTCTGAAGATTTCTCCTTTCAGAGGTGGTGTCAGATTTGGCAAGAAAGGGAAATTGTCTCCAGGATACATTGGTCCTTATGAGATTCTCGAATAGATAGGAGATCGTGCCTATCGACTCGCTTTACTGCCTTCTTTATCTGGAATACATGATGTCTTTCACATATATTTATTGCGGAAGTATCTTCCTGATGCATTTCATATTATTCAACCAGACGAGGCCGAACTTGACGAGACACTGAATTACTTCGAAAAGCCGATTCAGATTCTCGATCGTAAGGAAAAGCAGCTCAGAACGAAAACTATTCCGCTTGTGAAAGTTCAGTGGAGTCGTCATGGCATTGAAGAAGCTACGTGGGAGACTGAATCAGATATGAGACAGAAATTCCCAGAGTTATTTCATTGATGTGAGTCTTCTTATTTAGCTACTATTCTCCATTTCTTATCATATCTGATTTCTTATCTGATTTGATTGCTTGTGATTTCGGGGACGAAATCAGATCTTAGGGGGGGAGAAATGTAATGCCCGAGAATTTTGTTATTGTAATCTGAATTGATTTGTTGATAATTGATGTGATTTTATACTGAAAGGAACGGACCGGGGAAGACAGAAAGAGGACTCGAATTATGTGCGAGGACCAAGCCGGGCGCATATGCGCGACCAAGCCGGGCGCATATGCGCGGAGTAGGTAGATAACCTCGCGCATATGCGCGATTAGGACCCGCGAATATGCGCGAGTATGGCTGAGAACCTCGCGCATATGCGCCGGGAGAGGGCGTGCATATGCGCGAGCTGCCGAGAAGACACGCGCCGAGACAGAATGTCTCGCGCATATGCGCGGAGGAAGGTCGCGCATATGCGCGAGACGTGCAGCACAAAGGAGGAGCCACTTGCCCCTAGCCATGCATGATATATATATATTAAACCATTTCAATTCCTGAGAATCCAAGGGAAAAGAAATCGAAGCCAGGGTAGAAGTTTCAATTCTTGATACTAGAATTGTGATTTTGTGAAATCCGTTCGTCCGATTTTCAATCCGACTTCAGTACCATGTTTCTATCGACGAGAGCTTCAACTGGACGTAAGTTTTATTATATTCTGATATGGTTTGAAAAGTATTGAAGGAATCATGATTTGATTTAAATCTGGTATTCTTGAGATGTTAGACATTGTATAATCGAAAACGGATAGAAAAACAGATACCGTATTAATTTGTTATCATTTTCGGAATTTATTTGATTGAGATTATATAGATTTGATATCAGATTGATTCTATATTGATTACGAGTTATTGAGATTGGTATATACTGATTTTGTATTACCAGTATTTCAAGATTGTGATGTTATGCCGTCGAAACAGAATTAGACTGAGTTCTGATTATATCTGGTATTGATTGGGATATATGTTGATATTGTATTCCTCAATTATGTTTTGCCAGATTGTTATTGAAGATTTGAAAGATAGATCAGAGCCGAACCCCAACAAAAGAAAGGTATAAATCAATGTTGAACCGGGAGGATATGACCTCGAGTTTGATTTGACTCGAGTTTCCCAAAACCACATACTTTACTTTATTGAATTGATATTTGCAATTCATGAGATTGATATGCTTAGTCTATTGATTTATAGCAAAGCATGTGTCGAGTCATGGGCGGATGTGCCTGGTCATTGGCGTAGGTGTCAAGTCTTTGGCGGATGTGCCAAGACACTAGATGTTTGGTTTATATCGATGTTCCGTTGGAGCGGACTGACTTCTATTGCTGAGATTCGATATAGTATGCCAATGTCCAGGAACCGGGATCCCTAGATTAGAGATGAGTCGAGTCTGAGATGACGAGTCCAGAATTTATTTACAGCTTTATATCGATTCATGTTTTTCAGATTTTGATACATGTTATTGATATCAGTTTCATGCTTTTATATCTGTGTGTATATGATTGCATTTATACATTGTTTATACTGGGATTATATTCTCACCGGAGTTATCCGGCTGTTGTTGTGTTTGTATGTGTTCATGACAACAGGTGGGACATGATCAGGGTCACGAAGAGGATGAGAGATTCAAGTTTAGCGTGGAGATCCGGACTTAGTAACAGATTTAGTTTTCAGCACTTGATGTTGTTGTTGAACAATAGTGGATCTGAATATTTGTTGTACAAGAATTTTACTTTATGTTGATATTTATATCAGACTGATTTCATTATGTTCCGCACTTTTGTATTTTTTTTTAAAAAATTTAGACCCAGATTAATTAAATGATCCTAATAATGATTAAGAAGACGAATTAGGTTCGGGTCCCCACATAGGTGGTAATAAGAAATGGGTTTCTTAGATTACATTAACGATGCAACTATGATATGACACTTAGTATCGATTCTTTGACAACTCTCGATATACCAATAGTTGTCGAATCGGTGGGGATATATTAGATGAAGGGACCGTACTTTACGCTAACCATAATGGAATGGTTCTTGCAGGAACTATCATTTGATACCTAGGGAATCATGTAAGTGATGCTGCTAGGCATTTAACATGATTGGTTGGGTACTATCATACTTGAGTTCCGACGTTCGTATTATCAAGGAGTTGATATAAGAGATGGAGCAATTGGGGTATGCTCATATAAGGACATGTTTAGTCCTGAATCACATTGACACGTGAACCCATTTCTAGTTATATCAATGCACCATTGAGGGCCACACAAGTAATAGCTTTCTAGATCCCGTTGAGAAGGAAATTAGTTCAATATGTTGAACGACTTATAAAAGAGTTTATAAGCAAAAGGAAAATTAGAAGTATGACATCTATAAAAGTAATGTAACTTTTAATTTGTGGAAGTGTTTCTAAATTAAAAATTGGCCAAATAAATAATGTATTTGAAAATTGTGATTTTCATAAACGTTGTTATGGACTTAATTAACTTAATTCAAGTGTTGAATTAATTAAACACTAGTGGACCTAGTAGAGTCCAAATAATTAAATTAATTCAAAATTTAAATTAATTAAATAACATTGGGTCTTTTAGAGCCCAATTGGAAATAATTTTTCAAATAATGAGTTCGAGTAAATTTAAGTAAAGATTTAATTGATCTCAAATGTATTTGAGATATTTAAATAATATTTCATGGGCTTTGTACATATTACAAGTCCAAATTTCATGAAATATAGGTGAAGAGTTGGGAGACAACTTTTTCAATAAACAAGGTATGTCTTGCACATGCACTTGAGCATTTTCAAGCACCAAGAAAATTTTTCCTTCTCTCCTCCCTTCACATTGGTCGAATTCACCCCATTTTCTTAAAAAATTTTCTTCATTTGATGAATTTTCAGCAAACTTCTCAATGAAAATGTCTTGAATTTCCTAGTGTAAGTGTAAGGTGGTTCTAACTTGTTGGTAGTGAGCTTGATTTTGAGCTAGGAGTGCTCCAGGGAAGCTTGTAGATTGCCTACCGAATGAAGAGTTGTTTTTTTACAACTTAGTTGGAGCCATCATCAATCTTTGTTATTGATAGGTAAAAAAATCTAAACACACTATGTATGATAATGTGTTGTTTGTTATTTTCTTCACACTAGTGAGGATTGCTTGGTTTTTGCTATTGCAAAACTATTTTAAAACTTCCATTGCGCATTGGGGCACCCGTAACCGATCCTCTTTCAATAATTTCATCATTCATAATCAATATATGTTTAAAGAGAATAAATTTTTCATTCCATATTCATTGCATGATCCATATGATATCGAGGAATATTGTAGTGGTTTGATAATTGACATAATGTATGATTTAATGTGTTGATTTCATTTAAAACGACATGTTGAGTGCGATTATGATACATGTATTGCATATGGAAGAATGACATGTCGACTATATTCTTTTGTCTTGCATCAATTATATCTTATTCCATGTGAGCTATGGTCGTATATTTGTATGAATTTTGTCATGCTGCTAAATAGGTCTAAGAAGGGGAGGAACTTAATTTTTGTGATACTTAATGGTATTTTATCATTTGGTCTCATTTTTTATTTCGTGTATGTTGATGTTGATGAGTTGATAGTGAAAGCAACCATTGAGTTAGGATTTAAAACGTTGATGGCGCGTGTGGGCGATGGCATCTACAATCTAGTATTGAAAGGTAAGCATGTTGAT
Organism: Primulina tabacum; assembly: GCF_025594145.1. Lineage (NCBI taxonomy): Eukaryota > Viridiplantae > Streptophyta > Magnoliopsida > Lamiales > Gesneriaceae > Primulina > Primulina tabacum. The sequence goes on from NC_134551.1 coordinate 31,796,264, forward strand.
AATTTAATTATTTTTATTACTATCTTGCTTCGTTTTTGCGTAGTTAGCCAAGATTTGAGGACAAATCTTTTTGAAGAAGGGGATTATTATATAAATATGGCCGGGCATGACGTGCTAAATCTTGCGATTCGAAGCCTCAAAGAATTTCGCATGTATATCAATGAAGTTGGAAGATATTTTAATGTTATTCAAGTGCTAAATTATGAAGAGGAAGCAAAATCAAGACTAGGGACCCGAGAACCCCGCGCTAGGGCGGATAAATATTACCGCCCCAGCGCCAAAGACATTATCCAGAAGGCGAAGTCCAGAGAGCCTCGTGCTAGAGCTGGCCAAATATTACTGCCCTAGTGCGCCTAGTCTAGAAGCCTTGGCGCTAGGGCGGCCAAACATTAGCGCCCCAGCGTGCCGCCTATGTGAAGGAATCCTTGTTTCCTGGTTTAGAGTCCTAATTGTTTAGGTAACTAGATTTTGCAATCTTTTATTATTTGTAAACATATTGGACGAAATTTTACACACTTTTGAATTATACATTAAGTTTTTATAATATTTTTTGAGTTTTCTCTCAATTTCAAAGCTTGTCTTTGTATACACCTTTGTGTGTTTCTCAAATAAAACTTATCAAAGATTAATACTTTGTGGTGTTTTTCAATTGTTCTTCAATCAGATTGTCAAAGACGAGTTCTTTGAAGGTTCGCTTGAATTTCAATTGTTTATCTTCGTTAATATTTATTGCTAAATTCTTCGTAATTTAGAGGTGAATATTACAGCCTTACTTGTTTGAAAAAGATCGGGACAACAAAACCATCTCTTTGTTTCATCGAATCAAGGGCGTGACTCCGTTTTTGAGCGCGTTTTCTTTTCGTGTTCGAAAAATCGCATAAGGATCAGTCTGTACCACTTCAACCTCACCCTCTTTCCACGTTAACAATAACTGGTGCATGGATGATGGCACACAATGGTTGGTAGAATCCAATCCTTCCCTAACAAAGCATGGAAGCTAGCACTAGAATTGAGAACGAAGAAGGCTGACAAAGAGGATTGAGACCTTACAGTGACATTTGCTGGAAACACTTCAAAATTTTTTGTAGATTCCCCAGTAAAAGCCGCCAAAGAGTGTAACGTTCCGAAAATTTGAAGGTTAACGTAAACCACATGCGTGCAAGTTATTAAATTTCTTATGTATTTTATTAAATTATTTTAAATTTTCAATGCATTAAAGACATGTTTATTGGATAAATATGTGTTTTAATTAATGGATTATTAAAGTTTCATGCATTAGGGATTTGAGTTGAGTTTCGAGCTCAAACGAAGAACTGAGAATTGGGATAATCAGGAAATATTTTATATTAAATAATTATTTTAAATTTTTTAATATATGGTGTAAATATGTATGATTTTCTAAAATCTGCCTTGTTACGGTATTTTTACTCATCGCGTCATATTTTAAACCGGTACACAAATTATAGCAAGTCGGATGACTTTTTGAGATTTTGAGAAATACTTTCAAAAACGTACATAAGCGAAATCTTTTACGGGAGCGTTTTTGGGGTTGATGGGACTATTTTATTGCATAATGGGCCTAAAATCTTTTTTAGTTCCATTATTTTAAATTAAGGGCCCAATATATACTAATTATTAAATTAAACCAACCATCTAAAAACCTTAATCTCTTACCCTAATGTTTGCCGCCCCTCTCTATTTGTAAAGGCCCGTATTTTGTATTCGTAATTTTGCGGAATTATTTAAAATTTTTCTATTTAAATAAATAACATGCATCATTCATAAAATAAACTGATAAATAGATTTAACTTTAAAATAACAGCTGAAGGAAGTAACTATTGTGTTCAAAACCACAACTTAAAAATAATTCAACATATTAAAAACTGAGTTTGAACATAAAAAATAAATGATGAAATGTGAGGTCCTCGGGTTCCTACTACTGCTGACCCAAGCTAGCTCACGGGTCCCCGCCCTCAGTCTCGGCCTCTTCAGTACCTACAACAATCAAGTCTAGTGAGTCTAAAGACTCAACATGCATATATCGTGAATAACGAGTATAAATATCATAAGATCGCATGCAACGTAAAAATATCGTATCGTAAAGCGTAACGTGAAAATCGTGTCATGAGTAATTATAAATACGTGCATGTCTGAAAATTGTACGTAAAAGATTTGCTCGTTAGTGCCCTGCCATAAAATACCATATCGAGATTTTTCTAGTAGAGATAATGTTTCAACGCAAGTGGCCCGTAACATAACATGAACATCTAATCAGACTAAACCACAGTATACTGGGCGGTATAGATCACCACAGCCCTTGGACTGGATGTCCGTACCCAGACATAAACATAAACCGGTCGTAAGTCACCGAGTGGAGAGATCCCATAAGCGTGAGGTGGCCACAACACATATCGCATATATCTCAAAATAAACATTTTATATTTTATGCACGTAATATAATTATAACCCTGTTTATACCGGATGAGTTGGATTGTTCCAAGGCTTTCTACGACCTAATTTTAATATAAGACACGTGCAAATAATCTCGACTTGGCAAAAACTTCATATTCGAACCAAAACGAGACAAACGAGACCAACAACCTAATTTCCAACCATGGCTTCGTACCAACCCGAACCAACATTGAATCATCATTTAGCCATGATAAAAATACACCTAACATGATTAAATAATATTCCTAATAATTGTAATACACGAAAATAGTGAATGGAGGCCAAAATCGTAAAACGCTCTTTCGAGAGTCACTTTGGCACATTGCACCGTAATTTCTCGTACGACCTCTAAACTTAACCAAATCACCAACGGCCAAAAACATGACTTTCCCAACTCATTTAGGTACTGTACAGTCCAAGGCCATCGGCTAAACGCCAATCAAGAACTCAAACATGACCTCTGAACCGAATCCATGCTGTTGTCATAACACAGTGGCAGCAGCTGTGCTTTTTTGATCAATTCATGAAACAATTGGCCCTTGGGGCTTGAACCACCAACCAAAGTGTCTTACCAACATCCTAAGTTGTGGTTTGAACCATGGCTAAGGGCAATAGGCCAACCAAAATTCAGGGGCTGGGGAAGAGTCCTAGCCACGCTAGGACTCTACTCGAGAACATAGCTGAAGCTGTTGCAGGGCTCGTGCAACTTTAGGGGTTCAGGGGCTCGATGCGTGGGACACGGTCTGGGCTAGGGTGGTTCACTAGGGTCCTAAGAAGGTGCACAACATGTTGGTTCAAGGGCTGGGGCGTCGGTTTAGGTTCTAGACACCAAAACATAGAGTCCTACCTCACTAGGGAGTGTCGGCCAGCATAGTGTCGCTTAGGAAAGATTCATTTTTTGTGGTTTGGGCTGGGTTCTTGGTGGTCCAAGGGTCCAGTAGGTTAATTTAGGATGTTGGGCAAGTTTTGGTTCGACATGGTTTGGGGGTGACTCGCGAAAATCAAGAGTTGGCTCGGGGTCGAAGTTTAGGGGTCAAATAGGGTTCTTAAATAAAGAAAAATTGGAAAACGGCTCACGGGGGGTCAAGTCATTGTCCATAAGGGCTAAAATAATATAAAAAGACTAAATTTAGAATTTAGGAATTTTATATTAAAGTTTGGGATTTTTCGGGATTAAAACACCGTCAAAACAGTTAATTAAAGATAAATTAAAAAGTCTAAGTTTTAAGCCAAATAAAATTATGGGAAAATTAATTTAGGCTTAAATAATTATTTGGGACATGTTAGAGTCATGAAATCACGAAAAAAATTGAAATCGTAAAATGTCGAGTCTAGGGGTAAAACGGTCTTTTTACACCTAGAAATTAGTAAACGTCGTTGCAGGGCCCTAAATGCTGTTTTTATGATATTATGACTATTCTTGAATGTTTATGAGATGTTCATGATTAATTATGATTTATTTAAATGTCCATGAATTTTTCTGATTTAAGGCTGGCATTTAAAAGACATGTTGCATGCTTGGTTTCAAAAACAAAATGTTATGTTATGCATGATTTTTATAAAGTGATGAGAATGTAAATGTTGAAGGAAGTGAAGTGATTGTGACTAATTCGTTAATGATGGCGATGTCGTGAGGGTGATGGTTCCAGTGGGAGCCCGACGATCGTGTTTCCATTATTGCGAATGTGAGGTTATGAGGATATGAGGTTTGAGGTAAGAATGGGAATATCGTGAGGGGAGAAGGCCCCAGAAGGAGCCCATTAATAGAAGAAGGCCCCAGAAGGAGCCCTGACGATCGTATTTCTATTCGATCATGATAGGCCAAGGCCAAGTTGACCGGTGAGAGTGTTGCTGGTGTCTCCCGCCGCCCAGTACTGTGGTTACATGTAGATGGATCCATCGACTTTTGAGGTTTGAGAAAATTCACAATTAACAATCTGAATTCAACAAAGGAAAAAGAAAAGAAAAAGGAAAAATGTTTATGATCATGTTAAAAAGGTTTTATGTCATGTCATGTTGAGGAAAAAGGAAAAGGTTAAGGTTTATGTGATACATGCCATGAAAATGTTTATGCTTAAAGTTGATGCATCATTTTGAAAATGTTTCTATTTAAAGTTCATGCATCATAAAAGATTTACGAAAATATTCACGTTTGAAGTTTATGCATCTTCATGAAAACGATATTTTAAGTACAAATATTTTTTACTGTTATATGTTGACTGTATTACGTATTACATGCTATAAAGATGATGGTGTGTTGAGTCTTTAGACTCACTAGGTATGATGGATGCAGGTGAGTTTGAGGGAGGACTTGACGGGTGATTTGACTGGACTGAAGGCGCACACAACCCGAGGACCAGCGCTTCTACTTTTTCCGCATTTTGATTTATGACTCATGATTTATGTTAAAGATTTTTAAGACTGTTTATTTATGCTTTGAGAGATTTTTGAGAGGTTTAGTATGGGCTATACTTTTCAAATTATTGCTTTTCTAGGTTTGGTAAAACAGTAGACGATTTCATTTTTATGACTATTTCACTTGATTTTTAAAATGCTAGTTGGATAATGTTTTATTTTAAAAGGTAAAATATTTTATAAAAATATTTTCAAGAGGTTTATGTGTATGGCCTGAAAATTGAGTGTTTATAAAAAAAATTCTAGTACTTTTTAAGCAATAAAAAGGGAAGACGTTTCACCAACCATGGTTACAAGCCCTGGGCCAACCAAGATTCGAACTTCATCTTAGGAGACCAAACAACAAAATCGAGACCCCAACATGCATCTATGGGGAGATTTGTTGTCAAGTCCTTACCCTGAGTGCATGGGCTGAAACCAATGAACCAACATGACTCTAACACACTCTATACATGCCTAGATACAGCCTTGAGTGCCTGGAACCGAGCCAACCTGTAAGGCCCAAGAATTTGATTATCATAATCTGAAATGATTTGGTGATAATTGAGGTGATTATAGACGGAAAGGATTAGACCGAAAAGACGAAAGAATTCACGGAGTATGTGCGAGGGCAGAACACCTCACGCATATGCACGACAGTGGCAGAAGACCTCGCGCATATGCGTGAGAAGTGGTCGCGCATATGTGCGAGTTGTGCGGAAGCTGAATGTGATTTCCATAGAACCTCGCGCATATGCCCGGAAGAGGAGCGCGCATATGCGCGAGCTGCCGAGAAGAGAAGTGCTGAGCTGAACTTCCGGCGCATATGCGCAGATCATGGGCGCGCATATGCATGCGGCATGGAAAACGAAAACAAGCCACTTGCCCCTTACATGCAACGTGTATATATATATATATATATTTAAGGAACAAGCAATTCATTTCTCAGAAAATGGAAGGGAGAACGAGAAGCTTCCAAGGAGAATATCTTAAATTGGAGAAATTGTGATTTTGCGAGATCCAACCGTTAGATTTAAAATCTGAGTACAGTACCGAGTTCCTTGCGACGACAGCTACAACAGGACGTAAGTTTTATTGAATTCTGATATCGTTTGAGATTATGATATTGAGGGAATTGTGATTTGACTGATATATTGTGTTCTGGGTATACTGATCAGTATATAATTGAAGTCAGATCAAAGAAAAGACTGGTTAAATAATTGTTATGATTTTCGGAAGTGGTATGACTGAGATTGCCCAAATTTGATATTACGATCTATTATTATTAAGATTATGAGTGTATTGATATCGATTATGAGTTGTGATATTATATCATTGATGTTGGGATTGACGTGGTTATCGAGATTGTATTATTATGCCATCGAAACATCAGTAGATTTGTATTGATCAGATTCAGTATTGATTGAGATTGTATCGTTGTATCATTGACATTGATCAGAGTATGTCTTGACTTGATATTGATCAGAATAGATTTTGAATTGAGTTGCATATTGATATTGTATTTCTCGATACGTCATTTCAGATTGAGTTAGATTGATAGCTTCGACTTCGAGACTTCGACAGAGCCAGATCGACAGAACGAAACGAAAGGTATAAATTGATGTTCATGCGGGATTGCACAACTCGAGTTCTATTCGACTTGAGTTTCCCAAAATCACATACTTCATCTTATTGCATTGATTATTTGCAATAGATGTGATCGTCATTTTTGGTATACTGATTTATGCATTGAGTCATGGGCTGATACGCCTAGTCGTAGACGATTGATCTCTTGACAGAGGTACCCGATAGTGATGGAATTGTCACTGGGCCATTGCACATTGTCATAGAGGTTTGGCCGATATGCCAGGGCTGATGTGCCTAGTCTGTGGCTGATTCGCCAAGACACCGGACGTTTGGTTATATCGAAGTCGATAGAATTAAAGTTTTTTCTATTAATGATGTTCGATATGGAAAGAGCCAAAGTCCGTGAATAAGAACGTGCCACCACCCCGATCGGGAGTGTAGGTGGGTGCATGTTCTTATTCAGATCAGGATCCCTAGACTAGGAAGAGTCGAGTCAGAGTCTAAGAATCAGGGAGTGTGATTCGGAGTTTGTATTGATTCATGTGATTCAGAGTTTGTATTGATTCATGTTTCTGATTTTAATACATGTTATGACTATCTGTTTCATGCTTGTATATTTGTTTATATGACATGCGTGTATACAAGATTTATACTGGGAATGTAATTCTCACCGGAGTTATCCGGCTGTTGTCTTGTTTGTATGTGTGCATGACAACAGGTGGGACAGGATCAGGATCAGAAAGAGGATTAGAGATGATAGTTAGCGTGGAGATCCGGGCCCAGAAGCAGAATAGGGTTGAGCACTGGATATATAGATGTTGAACTTAGTAGAGATAGAGACATGTAGTACATGACTTGTACTTTTATATTGACATGTTTATTAGATAGATTATTATTACGTTTCCGCATTTATATTTAAAAAGAAAAAATTTAGTCCCACTTTTCTTAATCATTATATTTGACATTAATAATGATTAAGACATGAATTAGCGTCCGGGTCCCCACAACAGTTGCTATCAGAGCAATAGGTCTAGAACTGTAGGTTCTTGAGACTAAGACAGAAGCTAGTGAGTGGGGTAGAATGAGTTTTCTTTCCTTGCATGTGATTGCTAGCATGTGATTTATTATCATGTTGAATTACATTGTATATGCTAATATTGCATATGTGTTTACTGTTTTTGAAGATACATGTTACCTGAATATCTTAGTTGATTTGGTAATGTGTATTATTTGTGAATGAATCAGGACCAATTCTTGAACAGGGGTAAGCTGAGCAGGAAGGGACTGAGACAGATTTGTCTCATGTGATTGCTAACTCTTGTGATCATCAAATATACCTCTTCGAAGAATCCCAGAATAGAGATAGAATCTCTATTGATTAGATGGATGTGTCAGAAAATCCGATGGAAATACAGTTGAAGAGGTTTCAGTCATTAACACCGCCGATTCTGAATGGTACTAAGACGACTGTTGATTGTGAGAGCTGGATAGATGATATAGAGATATTATTTGATTCACTTGAGTACTCGGATGAATGTAGAGTTAAACTGATTGGGCATAAGTTACAGGAGGTTGCAAAGAGCTGGTGGATTGCAACCAAAGAAGCCTTAGGACTGCGTGGTACGGTGATTACGTGGGAAATCTTCAAAGTGGAATTTTATCGAAGATTTTTCCCAGTTTCGTACCGAGAAGATAAGAGGGCAGAATTTGAAAATTTGAAACAGGGTCAGCTAAACATTGAAGAATATGTTGCTCAATTTTCTACCTTGCTACGTTTTGCACCTCACGTTGCTGGGAATGATGAAGTTGTAACTGACCGGTTTATCAATGGATTGAATTCTGGAATACTTGCATTGGTAAATGTGGAGCGACCCTATACTTTTTCTGACGTCTTGAATAGAGCAAAGAGAGCCGAGGCAAGTTTGATTCGACAACAAGAAATGCTATATGTGATCCAATCTCAGAAACAGCAACAATCTCCAGTCCAATTCCTACAAGCCCCTTTGAAATTGGAGGTTGGTAGTAGTATTATTGGGAAGAAAGAACAGTTGAAAGCTCGAAAGAAGCAGTTCAAGAAGATAGGGAGCAGAATCATCTAGATCAGTGACTCAGATCAATAGATCATCTTCTGTTGTTCGCTCTTTCCAAACACCCTCTACTTAGACACAAACTGGGCCAGAAAGAAGCCATAGTGGTGGTAGTAACCGAGTAATGGATCCAGGATGCACTTGAGGATGTAGTGGCAGGTAATCGATCTTTTATGATTATTCTGCGTATATATATATATTGAGAAATATTAGTACATCCTGTATATGATTTCTTAATGAACTACATTGATATATGATTTATCTGTTGAGTCCGTATTTACTGTAGTAGTTATCTCCTTACCTGTTGGGAAAGAGGTTTGATATTAGTGAATTCTGTGAGACATCAGATAATGCAATAGGATAAGAATGAGAATGAGTTAGCTTGTGTTTTACTGGTGTTATCTGATTCTGACAGCATTATTGATATTGATGCGTTGGCCAAGTACAGAGCTATCGCGGATTATTTCCAGGAAATGGTAAGATTCAGACCTGAAATGGCCGAAGAATGAACATGGTACTGTAAGGATTCTGGATTTAGAATACCTTTGATATATGTTATGTTCATGACTCGATGATTATCGAAAGGAACGGAGTGATTCCTTATGTATTCAGTTGATTTACTGAGATGGAGCGTATCATCGACTGAATTGCTAGTGACAGAAGCATTGCTAAAGTCGTCCCAGATGAGCTTCCGGGTTTGCCTTTAATCAGGAAGATTGATTTCAGCCTTGACTCGATATCAGGTACTGTTATTTTCTCTAGAACTTTGTGCCAAATGATACTGATTGAATTGAAAAAATTGAAAGATCAGTTAAAAGGTTTACGGCCTGAGAGTTACATCTGATTAAATGTTTCTCGTTCGGGATGTATCAGCTATATTGGTGAGTTGATAAACTCTGTGTTCAGAATATTTTGAGGATTCTCTGATTAGTTGATCTATGATATTCTGGTATATTCGAAGATTATGACTGATTTTGTTGAATATCTAAGTATTGTATTGAATATTTTGGGAACTGGAAAGTGGTATACAAAAACTGTTGAAATGTGCATCTTGATTGAGACAGATTGTATTCAGGGTTTGTTATATCTTAAGATGATATATTTGTTAATTCTAGTACAGTAAAACTGTGATTAGTTTACTGAGATCGACATCAATGTCAGAAACTTGTAGTTGCATGAGTTAGCAGGCTACTGTATCTGATTGTTAGTCTGAATTGCTTGAGAATGATTATTTTCTGCAGCAGTATTTGATACAGATTGTATACAGTTGAGACTCGATACCGTACAAGCCGAATCAGAGCTGATGTTGAGAGTTGAAACAGTTCAGAAAGTTGATCAGAATGGGCAGAACTTAATTAGCGATAGTCAGAACAAGATATCAATCAGAATATCAGGTAGGTGATACTGCATTGTATATGAATAGCCGATGGGTTGTGCCAGATATTTCGGATTTGAAATGACTGATGTTGTCAGAAATGCACAATAGTTGATTCAGCATTTATCTTGATAGCAACAGATGAGATCAGATGTGGCAGAATCTTTATTGAAATGTCTGAATTACCGGCAGATAAAGACTAAAAGAATGAAACCAGGAGATTGGTTATATAACTTATCAATTCCTGAATGGAAATGGGATTACATTTCTAGGGATATCGTGATGAAGTTACCGCATTCCTCTCGGAATTGAACATTGATTGAGTTAGGAGTGACAGACTGACCCAGTCTGCGAGTGCTAGCTCGTACATGAAGACGTACAGATATGATTATATTACTGAGATTTGTCAGAAAAATGATTAGAGATGTGATTGAAAAGTGAAGCTGATTTAGAAGAAATGAAGACAGCTCAGAATAGACAGATTAAATATGCCAACGTCAGAAGATGACCGTTGATATTTAAGACTGAAGGCTGAATATTGAATTAACTGGAATTAAACAGATTGATAACAGCTGTTGATGTTTATTGGTTATGAGCTGTTGATTGGTATATACAGATGTTGTATAACCAGAATTGTGAGATTGATTTTATCAGAGTTACTTCGAGTTATATTATGATATTATATTTCTTAAAGTATTCTTCCAGATTAAAATCAGAATCAGTAAAAGAAAGATAATTCAGAATGAAGACTATTCTGCTGTTCAATAGAGTTGTTAAAATATCGAAGAAGCTATTTGGAAGACAGAATCCGAGATGAGATAAAGGTTCTAGAATTTTTTTATTGAGGTGAGTATTCTTATTCAGCTTTTGATTATACATTTCTTTCTGTTACGAGTTGATTGCCTGTGATTTCTCAGACGAAATCAGATCTTTGAGGGGGGGGGGGGAGAAATGTAAGGCCCGAGAATTTAATTATCATAATCTGAAATGATTTGGTGATAATTGAGGTGATTATAGACGGAAAGGATTAGACCGAAAAGACGAAAGAAAACACGTAGTATGTGCGAGGGCAGAACACCTCGCGCATATGCGCGACAAGGAGCTACGCATATGCGCGACAGTGGCAGAAGACCTCGCGCATATGCGCGAGAAGTGGTCGCGCATATGCGCGAGTTGTACGGAAGCTGAATGTGATTTACAGAGAACCTCGCGCATATGCGCGGAAGAGGGGCGCGCATATGCGCGAGCTGCCAAGTAGAGAAGTGTTGAGCTGAACTTCCGGCGCATATGCGCAGATCATGGGCGCGCATATGCGCGCGGCATGCAAAACGAAAACAAGCCACTTGCCCCTTACATGCAACGTGTGTGTATGTATATATATATATATATATATATATATATAAGGAACAAACAATTCATTTCTCAGAAAATGGAAGGGAGAACGAGAAGCTTCCAAGGAGAATTTCTTAAATTGGAGAAATTGTGATTTTGCGAGATCCAATCGTTAGATTTAAAATCTGAGTACAGTACCGAGTTCCTTGCGACGACAGCTACAACAGGACGTAAGTTTTATTGAATTCTGATATCGTTTGAGATTATGATATTGAGGGAATTGTGATTTGACTGATATATTGTGTTTCGGGTATACTGATCAGTATATAATTGAAGTCAGATCAAAGAACAGACTGGTTAAATAATTGTTATGATTTTCGGAAGTGGCATGACTGAGATTGCACAAATTTGATATTACGATCTATTATTATTAAGATTATTAGTGTACTGATATCGATTATGAGTTGTGATATTATATCGGTGATGTTCGGATTGACGGGGTTATCGAGATTGTATTATTATTCCGTCGAAACATCAGTAGATTTGTATTGATCAGATTCAGTATTGATTGAGATTGTATTGTTGTATCATTGACATTGATCAGAGTATGTCTTGACTTGATATTGATCAGAACAGATTTTGAATTGAGTTGCATATTGATATTGTATTTCTCGATACGTCATTTCAGATTGAGTGACATTGATAGCTTCGACTTCGAGACTTCGACAGAGCCAGATCGACAGAACGAAACGAAAGGTATAAATTGATGTTGATGCGGGATTGCACAACTCGAGTTCGATTCGATTTGAGTTTCCCAAAATCACATACTTCATCTTATTGCATTGATTATTTGCAATAGATGTGATCGTCATTTTTGGTATACTGATTTATGCATTGAGTCATGGGCTGATACGCCTAGTCGTAGACGATTGATCTCTTGACAGAGGTACCCGATAATGATGGAATTGTCACTGGGCCATTGCACATTGTCATAGAGGTTTGGCCGATATGCCAGGGCTGATGTGCCTAGTCTGTGGCTGATTCGCCAAGACACCGGACGTTTGGTTATATCGAAGTCGATAGAATTAAAGTTTTTTCTATTAATGATGTTCGATATGGAAAGAGCCAAAGTCCGTGAATAAGAACGTGCCACCACCCCGATCGGGAGTGTAGGTGGGTGCATGTTCTTATTCAGATCAGGATCCCTAGACTAGGAAGAGTCGAGTCAGAGTCTAAGAATCAGGGAGTGTGATTCGGAGTTTGTATTGATTCATGTGATTCAGAGTTTGTATTGATTCATGTGATTTAGAGTTTGTATTGATTCATGTTTATGATTTTGATACATGTTATGACTATCTGTTTCACGCTTGTATATTTGTTTATATGACATGCATGTATACATGATTTATACTGGGAATGTAATTCTCACCGGAGTTATCCGACTGTTGTCTTGTTTGTATGTGTGCATGAAAACAAGTGGGACAGGATCAGGATCAGAAAGAGGATGAGATATGATAGTTAGCATGGAGATTCGGGCCCAGAAGCAGAATAGGATTCAGCACTAGATGTATAGATGTTGAACCTAGTTGAGATAGAGACATGTAGTACATGACTTGTACTTTTATATTGACATGTATATTAGATAGATTATTATTACGTTTCCGCATTTATATTTAAAAAGAAAAAAATTTAGTCCCACGTTTCTTAATCGTTATATTTGACATTAATAATCATTAAGACATGAATTAGCGTCCGGGTCCCCACACAACCTCCTGAAATCAAAAGCACAACTCAACCGTGAAGCATAAAGCCAAACAAAAAGAAACCGAGAAGGGCTGTGTAGAATTCTTGTAACTCTTGCTGTCATATTTCGTTTGTTGCTTAAACCATGAATATATAATGTGTAAAAATATCTATAGGACTTGATTGAAGAGAAAAAAATCAATATATACATGCCTAGAAAAATTTGTTTTGAATAAAACAAAGCAATACGACGAACACGGCGCGGTGGAGACGGAGTTGTATTTCTTTCTTATTTTTCTGCTGCAACTACTCGATTTTTGCTGCTGATTCTTACTGAAATTTTCGAAGCTTAAGGATGGAGGAATGCTAGATAATGAAGGGGAAGGTTACAAGGTGATAAATGAGTCAAGAATGCATTTAGATGGAAGTTTCATGTGAGGAGTTTGAATGGCAATAGGAAATGATTATTTTTCCTTCTAGTTGAACGAGATGTGAGGGATTGGCATGTTATATTAGTGGGTTTAGGGAAATTAAGTGAATAATGGTGCTAGTATTATCACTAACTGGTGAGTTAAAGGTGAGGGAAAATTATCATTCCATAAAGGCCATTGAGGGGTGATTTAAATGGAGAGTTGCCAAACATAAAAGAATTGATTTAAGGGGGGTGGCTGAAATTTGTCAACAAAATGAAGATATAATAATGTTTAAATCTTGCATTCTAAATTCTTAAAGTTTTAAACACCCTTTAAGTATTTTAGTAGATTAGTAAATTAAATTAGGGTAACAATTTCTTGCATGGCATGGGTTGGTCTAACAATTTATTATTAAAATATTAGGTTTTAATTTCTTGAATATATTAGGTCTAGATTAATTTATCTCAAATGGTTACACATTTTAATTTATGCTTTATTTAATTATTGGACATGAAAGAACTTATTTAATAACTTATATCCAATTAATTTAATTAAATCTTAAAACGATTCTTTCTCATTAAAATAAAATATTCCTAGGCTTAAATTAAATTTAGAAATATTTTCTTATTATTAATTTTATTTCAATACTCCAACTCCAGTCCGGCCTCGAGTATTTATCCGAAAAGATAAAAACTAAACTCATGCATTATAAAATAAATGATCATGACTTAACAAATATCAAAATTAATTAAACCCTTCATATATATATACATCTTTTTTAATTTAAATAATAGCAATTATGCATGTCTTATACGTAATCTGATTTTTCGGGTTCTACAAAACTCTCCCCCTTAAAAGAAATTTCATCCTCGAAATTAAAACTTACCGAATAACTCGGGATACCGACTACAAATTTCTGGCTCAGACTCCCACGTAGCTTCTTCCTCCGAATGATTAAGCCATTTGATTTTCACTCGCTTCACTAGTTTGTTCCGAAGCTTTTTCTCCTATCTGTCTAAGATTTGCACTGGTCTTTCTTCATAAGACAGGTTCGGAGTGAGCTGCAACGGTTCGAAGTTCAAGACATGTGAAGGATTCGCCATATACTTCCTCAGCATTGATACGTGGAACACGTTGTGTACTCCGGCCAGATTCGGCGGAAGAGCAACACGATAAGCTAACATCCCAACTCTGTCGATGATCTAGAATGGTCCGATGAATCTCGGACTGAGCTTTCCTTTCTTCCCGAACCGCATGACACCTTTCATAGGTGCTATCTTCATGAAAACATGGTCGCCAACGGCAAACTCTAGATCTCTCCTCCTCTGATCCGCATAACTCTTCTGTCGACTCAGAGCAGTCCTCATTCTATCACGGATCTTGACTACTACGTCGGCAGTCTGCTGAATAATCTCCGGACCCAATTCTGCTCTTTCCCCTACTTCATCCCAATGGATAGATGATCTACACTTACGACCGTACAGTGCTTCATATGGAGCCATACCTATAGACGACTGAAAACTGTTGTAAATTTCACCAATGACAACTTCGACTCCCAACTCCTTGAGAAATCGATGACACATGCACGGAGAAGATCCTCCAAAATCTGGATAACTCTCTCTAACTGACCATCCGTCTGAGGGTGGAAAGCTGTGCTAAACAACAACTTCGTACCCATAGCTGAATGCAAACTCTTCCAAAAGGAGGAAGTGAATCTAGGATCTCAGTCTGACACTATCGAAATGGGAATAGCATGAAGTCTGACTATCTCTCGGATATACAACTCTGCATACTGAATCATGGTGAAAGTCATCTTAATAGGCAAAAAGTGCGCTGATTTGGTAAGACGATCAACAATCACCCAGATAGCATTTGACCTTATGACTGACTTCGGCAAACCGACAACGAGGTCCATGGTAACATTCTCCCACTTCCATTCGGGAATAGAAAGAGGCTTGAGCATACCTGCTGGTCTCTGATGTTACACTTTCACTAGCTGACAAGTCAGACACTCGGATACAAAACGTCTGATATCCTTCTTCATCCCGGGCCACCAATACAACAACTGCAGATCTTTGTACATCTTCGTACTCCCAGGATGAATAGAGTACGACGACATGTGGGCCTCAGATAAATTATCCTCTCGAATAGAACCGCCGTTAGGAACCCACATTCTGTCTTGATATCTCACAATTCCGTCGCTAACTGTATACAAGATGCTTCCCTTGGCCTCATCTCTATGCCTCCACTTCGCCAACTGCTCATCTGCTGGCTGTCCACTGCGAATACGTTATAGAATAGAAGACTAAAACGTCAAAGTAGATAGACAGGGAACTCTACCTCGAGAATATGTCTCTATATCAAACCTCTGCATCTCAAACTGAAGAGGTCTCGAAATCGCCATATGAGTCATCACTGCGATTTTCCTTCTCAACGCATCCGCAACTACATTAGCTTTTCCAGGGTGGTAGCTAATGTCACAGTCATAGTCCTTCACTAGCTCCAACCAACGCCTCTGATGCATATTCAACTTTTCCTGCGTAAAGAAGTACTTGATGCTCTTATGGTCGGTAAAGATCTGGCACTTCTCTCCATACAAATAATGCCTCCAAATCATTAAGGCAAATACTACGGCTGTCAACTCTAGATCATGGGTAGGGTAATTCTTCTCATGGATCTTCAACTGAAGATAACCATATGCTATCAACTTCCCATGCTGCATCAACACTGCGCCTAAACCGAGCTTCGAAGCATCGGTATACAAAATAAAATCTCCGGGCCCTGACGGCATGGCCAATATTGGTGTTGAAATAAGATCTTGCTTCAAATAATCGAAGCTCTTCTGGCACTCATCGCTCCACACGTACTTAGCATTCTTCTTTGTCAACGACGTGAGTGGAACTGTGAGAGAGGAGAATCCGTGAATAAACTTCCGATAATATCCTGCTAGCCCAAGGAAACTACGGATCTCTGATGCATTCTGCGGCACAACCCAATCTCTGATTGCTGCAACTTTCGCTGGGTCTACCTCGATACCGCTGCTAGAAACAACGTGGCCTAAGAACACCACCTTCTCTAACCAGAACTCGCACTTACTGAACTTCGCGAATAGCTTGTGCTTTTGCAAGGTTTGCAAAAATGTGGTCAAATGTCCGCTGTACTCCTCATGATTCTTTGAGTAGACGAGAATGTCACCTATGAATACTATCATTAACTGATCAAGATACGGCTGAAAAACGATTCATGAGATCCATGAAGATCGCTGGCGCATTCGTCAAACCGAACGGCATCACAAGGAACTCGAAGTGGCCATAACGAGTCCTAAAAGCAGTCTTGAAAACATCGGCGTCTTTCACTCTCAACTGGTGATAACCAGAACGCAATCAATCTTTGAGAATACTGAAGCTCCCTGCAACTGATCAAATAAATCTTCAATCCTCGGAAGGGGGTATTTGTTTTTCACTGTCACTCTGTTCAAATCTCGGTGATCAATGTAGAGCCTCATCGAACCATCCTTCTTCTTAAGAAATAAGACTGGCGCGCCCCATGGTGAGAAACTCGGGCGAATGAACTCCTTGTTAGGATGTTCTTGGATTTGCTTCTTTAGTTCTGCCATCACTGTCAGTGCTAATCGGTACGGTGCTTTTGAGGTCGGTGCAGTACCTGGCATAAGATCAATAGAGAACTCCACCTCTCGCACAGGTGGAATACCAGAGACATCATCAGGAAAAACATTTAGAAAGTCTCTGACAATTGGGACATCGGAGGCTGACTGATTGGGAGTTTCAGAAACATCTACAAAAGTTGCTAGAAATGCCCGACACCCTCTATGCATGAACTTCCTAGCCTGGACACAAGATATTATACGCGGTAAATGAAAGTAACTGTCTTGTTCGAATAAGAACTGCTCTCTCCCAAGAGGTCGGACTAGTACAGATCTCCGCTATATCTCAATCAAAACTCTGTTCCTTAATAGCCAGTCCATACCCAGAATGATATCAAATTCTGGCATCGGCAATACGATAAGATCTGCATAAACAAGATTACCATGAAGTTCGAGGTCTATGTCTCGGATCACATTAGTAGATGTCAGCTCTTCTCCAGAAGGTATTACTACCGAATATGCTATATCTAGCCCAATGGTCTTGACCTTGAGGAAATTCACAAAGGTCTCCGTAATGAACGAATGAGTAGCCACTGAATCTATCAAGGAATTTGTAGTTGAACCCGCTATAAAAATTCTCCCTGAAAGATTGGAACATCATGCTAACCCAAAAGTTTTAAAAGAACTAAACTTATAGGCATGCGAAGGTCAAAGTTCTTCTAATCTAAATTCTCGAAATTAACACTAATTAGAACATGCAGTCCTATCACAAATTTTAAGTTCAAAATTTTAACCCAAATTCTCAAAACATAAACTTTCAAATACAAACTTATGGCTTTAAGATACCTGTCAAGAGTACCAGTCTCCGGGTTTGTCTCCGCTGCATTGGAGAGCAAAAACTCTGCCTTGGGTAGGCAGGCTCTCCTAAGGACAATTCTTCAGTAAGTGGTCAGGACTACCACACTTGTACCACATCCCGGAACCATACCTACAAACTTCAGTATGGAGGCGTGTGCACTTGGCACAGACTGGATACTCCGAGGTCCTCGGGACTACCCGTCCCTGTTGCTGCTGTCCTTGTTCCTGGATGGGCCGTGGAAAGGCTTCTTACTCTGATGCTGCTGATGAGGAGGGCGGTGCGGCGCCTGAAATGGTCGTTTACCATGGCGATCGCTCTCAATATCATTCTGATCCTGTTCTGCAGCTAGAGCTCTGGAGACAGCGACATCATAGATAGTAGGGTCAGCCACCCTAACATCACGGCGTAAGATCGACCATAGACCATCCATAAATTGCCTCAACTTGGCTCAAGCAATATTTGCAATCAGTGGTACAAAATGGCAACCCCTCTCAAACTTATGGATAAACTCCGTAACAGTCATGTCTCCCCGCCTCAGGGTCATAAACTCCCTAGTCAACCTGGAACGCACCTCATCAGTAAAATATTTAGAATAGAATACCTCTGTAAAGCGTATCCAGCTCAGAGTAGTCAAATCCAAGGCTACAGATGCTCCTTCCCACCACAGGCGAGCGTCTTCTCCAAACAGATAGGTTGCACAACGAACCCTATCCTCATTTTAAAGCCCCATAAATACGAAGATAACCTCAAGGGACTTAATCCAGCCCTCGCCAACCAGAGGATCTGTTGTCCCTGAGAACTCCTTCGGCCTCATCTTCATGAAACCGTTCAAAAATGTCCTCAGGCCCTGTCTGCCTGGCTACCACAGCATTGTTCCCCGGAAACTGTGCGAATAAGTGAGTCCATCCCAGCAATCATCTGGGCGTTCATGTCCGGTGGAGGGGGTGGTGGTAAATCTCTCTCATGCCTATGATCCTCACCGTCCTCATGACGATGTTCCTCATCTCTCGTGCGATCATTAATGCGTCTAGGAGGCATACTGTTCCATGCATAACCCACACGTAACCAACATGCATAATTCTATTATTTCTTTAAATTTAAATAAACACTGTATAATCATAATCTGAACATAAAATATTTCATGAAAACATTCTGTTAAAATATTTCATGATTTAAACAAAATGCATAAACGTAAAACTTACAGACCGAAGACGTGACTTCATGAGCTTCTCGAGGTCAGTAGTAGTACAACCCTTTACAAGAACATAGGCTCTGATACCAACTGTAAAGGCCCGTATTTCGTATTCGTAATTTTGCGGAATTATTTAAAATTTTTCTCTTTAAATAAATAACATGCATAATTCATAAAATAAATTGATAAATAGATTTAATTTTAAAATAACAGCGGAAGTAACTATTGTGTTCAAAACCACAACTTAAAAATAATTCAACATATTAAAACTGAGTTTGAACATAAAAAAATAAATGATGAAATGTGAGGTCCTCGGGTTCCTACTACTGCTGACCCAAGCTAGCTCACGGGTCCCCGCCCTCAGTCTCGACCTCATCAGTACCTACAACAATCAAGTCTAGTGAATCTAAAGACTCAACATGCATATACCGTGAATAACGAGTATAAATATCATAAGATCGCATGCAACGTAAAAATATCGTATCGTAAAGCGTAACGTGAAAATCGTGCCATGAATAATTATAAATACGTGCATGTCTGAAAATCGTACGTAAAAGATTTTCTCGATAGAGCCCTATAATAAAATACCATATCGAGATTTTTCTAGTAGATATAATGTTTCAATGCAAGTGGCAAGTAACATAACATGAACGTCTGATCAGACCAAACCACAATATACTGTTAGAGTAGGTGCCCGTCGAGCCAAGTTTTGGCCGAGTGTTCACAATGAAACTCTATGTATAAGCAATCTTTATTTTAATAATATTTGAAATTATTGTTTTGGCAAATCTTTATCTGTATACCCATGCTAGTTGCATAGATAAAGCCCTTGAATATACATATAGTAGAAAGAATATGAGATGCTCATACGATGAGTATCCTGAAACTCATATTTGGAATACTGTATATTCTAAACAGTTCCTAGTCGATTCAGCCGCCGTTAAGAAGGATATAGGCCGCTAGAGTTCGAGACTAGTATCTGCGATGTGAGTACCATGTTTCATTGGTAGGGGACATTGTGATGTCCGAGCATGCAGATAGGTGCTCCTGGTAGAGTGCACTGAACAACCCTCCATAAAGGACTTTCCAAGTGGTTTTCACTTATCGAGTGGAAACGTCCTAGTTTATGGTTGTACACCATTAGTCCTTATGACCCGGGACAACATTGAGACTCTATGTGCTAGAATTACACTTTGACTTGTTTACCGACTCTCATGGGGTCATCAGGTGGCAAGGTTGGGTGTTCTGTCGAAACATATAGGAGTCGATGCATTGTAGTCGGGGATTCACCGCTTACCTTCGGGTACGGATATCCTATGTGTTATCATGTGTATGTAGGTTGAAATCTCTGATCAGAGTATGGTGGTAATTATGAAAGGGGTTTCATAGATTACACCATCGATGCAACTACGACATGACACGTAGTATCGATTCATTGACAACTCTCGATAAACCAATGGTTGTTGAATCGGTCGGGATATATGAGTTGAAAAGACCGTACTGTACGCTAACCATAATTGAATGGTTCTTGCAGGCACTATCATTTGATACCTAGGGAATCATGTAAGTGATACTGCTAGGCGTTTAACATGGTTGGTTGGGTACTATCAGACTTGAGTTCTGACATTCTTGTTATCAAGGAGTTGATAAGTAAGAATGGAGCAATTGGGGTATGCTCATATAAGGACATGTTTAGTCCGAATCACATGGAGATGTGAACCCACGGCTAGTTGTATCAATGAACCATTGAGGGCCACACAAGTACTAGCTTTCTAGATCCCGTTGAGAAGAGAAATAGTTCAATGTGTTGAACGGCTTATAAAGGAGTTTATAAGCGTGAGAAAAATAGAAGTATGACGTCTATGAGAGAAATGTAAATTTTAATTTATGGAAGTGTTCCTAAATTAAAAGTTGGCCAAGTGAATAATGTATTTGAAAATTGTGATTTTCATAAACATTATTATGGACTAAATTAAATTAATTCAAGTGTTGAATTAATTAAACACTAGTGGACCTAGTAGAGTCCAAATAATTAAATTAATTCAAGTGTTGAATTAGTTAAATTATATTGTTGCTTGTAGAACTCAATTTAAATTAATTATTTAACTAGTGGGACTTGGATAAATTCAAGTAATGTTTAATTAGTCTCAAATATGTTTGAGATAATTAAATATAGTCCATGGTTTTTTAATTGTTAAAAACACCATATAATATTGCATGCATGGGAGGTGAAGAGTTGGAGACAACATTTTCAAATATCAAGGCTTGGCATGCTCCTTTTGTCTTTTGCTTTTTGCAAGACCAAGACAAGTCTTCCTCTCCCAATTTTTGAGATGCAATGGCCGAAACTTCACCTTGTGCTCTCCTCAATTTTTCTCTCATTTTTCTTCTTTAAGTGTTGAGGAAAGAAAATAATTCTTATTGAAAAATCCTCTTAGTTTTCTAGTGCAAATTAAGAGGGGATCTACCTAGTTGGTGGTGGGCTTAATAGTTGAGCAAGGAGTGCTCAAAGGAATCTTGAATATAGTTTCTACCATTGAAGAGCTAAGGTGTTTACACCTTAGTTGGAGCCATACATCAATCCTTGTGATTGATAGGTAAAATTCTAAACACACTATGAATGTCATTTTTGTGTTTTATTGTATTTGCTACACATTAAATCAAGGTGGCCGAAAATTTTGATGAAAAATTTGATTTTTTAAACTTCCGTTGCGCTTCCGGTCAACGTAACCGATCCCCTTTCATATACTGGGCGGTATAGATCACCACAGCCCTTGGACTGGATGTCCGTACCCATACATAAACATAAATCTGTCGTAAGTCGTCGGATGGAGAGATCCCATAAGCGTGAGGTGGCCACAAGACATATAGCATATATCTCAAAATAAATATTTTATATTTTATGCACGTAATATAATTATAACCCTATTTATACCGGATGATTTGGATCGTTCCCAGGCTTGATACGACCTAATTTTAATATAAGACACGTGCAAATAATCTCGACTTGGCAAAAACTTCATATTCGAACCAAAACGAGACAAACGAGACCAACAACCTAATTTCCAACCATGGCTTCGTACCAACCCGAACCAACATTGAATCATCATTTAGCCATGATAAAAATACACCTAACATGATTAAATAATATTCCTAATAATTGTAATACACGAAAATAGTGAATGGAGGCCAAAATCGTAAAACGCTCTTTCGAGAGTCACTTTGGCACATTGCACCGTAATTTCTCGTACGACCTCTAAACTTAACCAAATCACCGACGGCCAAAAACATGACTTTCCCAACTCATTGAGGTACTATCCAGTCCAAGGCCATAGGCTAAAAGCAAACCAAGAACTCAAACATGACCTCTGAACCAAAGCCATGCTGCTGTCATAACACAGTGGCAGCAGCTATGCTTGTTTGATCAATTTATGAAACCAATGGCCCTTGGGGCTTGAACCACCAACCAGAGTCTCTTACCAACATCCTAAGGTGTGGCTTGAACCATGGCTAATGGCACTAGGCCAACCAAAATTTAAGCAAATACCTAGGACAGCACAAAGCTTCAACCGAGAGCATCAAAATTCTGTGTTGTGCGATTATTTGAACTGTTTTGCTGTCTTGTTTCATTCCAGTGGCCATATGATCAACCATGACTCAATCTAGACATGCTGAGGTATTGTATGAACCATGTCTAAGGGCTAGGAGCCAGCCACGATCCACCCAATCACCCAAAACCGAAAGCCAACTCACACAAAAATCAGAAATGAAAACCGTGGGGCACTTTGCATTGTTGTTGTATGAATTTGATGGATCCGTGAACCAAGCCTTGAAAGGTTATCTTGGCCACGTCCTAGAAAAGCCAAGGGAGGGTTCCAACCATGGTTACAGGCCCTGGGCCAACCAAGATTTGAACCTTCATCTTAGGCGACCAAACAACAAAATCGAGACCCCAACTTGCATCTATTGGGAGATTTGCTGTCAAGTCCTTACCTTGAGTGCATGGGCTGAAACCAATGAACCAACATGACTCTAACACACTTTAATACATGCCTAGATTCAGCCTTGAGTTAAAAGAACCAAGCCAACCTCCTGAAATCAAAAGCACAACTCAACCGTGAAGCATAAAGCCAAACAAAAAGAAACCGAGAAGGGCTGTCAAGAATTCTTGTGACTCTTGCTGTCATATTTCGTTTGTTGCTTAAAACATGAATATATAATGTGTAAAAATATCTATAGGACTTGATTGAAGAGAAAAGAATCAATATATACATGCCTGGAAAAATTTGTTTTGAATAAAACAAAGCTATACGACGAACACGGCGCGGCGGAGACAGATTTGTATTTCTTTCTTATTTTTCTGCTGCAACTACTTGATTTTTGTTGCTGATTCTTACTGAAATTTTCGAAGCTTAAGGATGGAGGAATGCTAGATAATGAAGGGGATGGTTACAAGGTGATAAATGAGTCAAGAATGCATTTAGATGGAAGTTTCATGTGAGGAGTTTGAATGGCAATAGGAAATGATTCTTTTGCCTTCTAGTTGAACGAGATGTGAGGGATTGGCATGCTATATTAGTGGGTTGGGGGAAATTAAGTGAATAATGGTGCTAGTATTATCACTAATTTGTGAGTTAAAGGTGAGGGAAAATTATCATTCCATAAAGGCCATTGAGGGGTGATTTAAATGGAGAGTTCCCAAACATAAAAGAATTGATTTAAGGGGGGTGGCCAAAATTTGTCAACAAAATGAAGGTATAATATTGTTTAAATCTTGCATTCTAAATTCTTAAAGTTTTAAACACCCATTAAGTATTTTAGTAGATTAGTAAATCTAATTAGGGTAACAATTTCTTGCATGGCATGGCTTGATCTAACAATTTATTACTAAAATGTTAGGTTTTAATTTCTTGAATATATTAGGCCTAGATTTATTTATCCCAATTGGTTACACATTTTAATTTAGGCTTTATTTAATTATTGGACATGAAAGAACTTATTTAATAACTTATATCCAATTAATTTAAATATATCTTAAAACATTCTTTTTCATTAAAATAAATTATTCATAGGCTTAAATTAAATTTAGGAATATTTTCTTATTATTAATTTTATCTCAATACTCCAATTCCAGTCCGGTCTCGCGTATTTATCCGAAAAGATAAAAACTAAACTCCTGCGTTATAAAATAAATGATCATGACTTAACAAATATCAAAATGAATTAAACCCTTTGATGTATATATATATACATCATTTTTAATTTAAATAATAGCAATTATGCATGGCTTATACGTAATCTGATTTTTCGGGTTCTACACTATTCTTCCAGCAACAAATTTTCCTTCAAAATGTATCAGCCACTCAAAATCCCCCAAGGTTTTCAAGAAAATTTCTTCTCCGTCTATCCGGTGCATGTTCTATGCGAGTATCTCTAAGTTTTCGAGCGTATTTACGCAAAGGCACACCATAAACCTTCTTTTTCTCATCGATCACATCATGATATGTATATTATATGATTTTGCATGATAATTAATAGATTTATCATTATGCATTGATTTTATATGCTTTTTACATGAAAAATCTGGAGTTATTTGCTTTGCTTCTCACGCTTTTGACATGGTTGAAGGGGCTGCCAAATTTTATGGTTAGGGGATGATCTACAAGAGGTTTAGAGCATGTTTAGTTGGAGACTTCAGATCAGAAACAAGCCATGGTAGTAGGCCGATCGGGTTTCTTGGTTATGCAACGATTTTGGATGAGATTGAGAGATGGGGTGCGTGCCGCAGTGGAAGGGATGTTACAGGCCTTTGATTAACCATGGATGACTCGTGCATGGCTGGTCATGACCTAGGGGCAGGTCGAAAGAGTTTAGGTTGATATGGTTAGTGATGGGCTTGCTTCTGTTAACTCATGCACGTTTGTATGGAAAGGGCTAAGGCCACGGATAGGTCTATCCAGGAGGGTCCAGTGTTGAGTTAGGAAGGGCTGGTTAAGCTCTAGTCTGAGATGGTTCGGGGTAGGGTGGAGGTATTGGCTTGGAAATGTTGTTAGGGTTTCGGTCGGTCTGGCGCAGAATTTTCCAGCGGCTGTTCAGGGGCTTTCGAGTGTCTTAATTGGTCTAAATTAGGTTGTTTAAGGACTGGTCGTGTGTGGTTAAGTCGTGGTTTGAGCTTGGAAAGCTTTGGTTAAGTTTCGGGTTGATTCAGATTAAAACCGGGACCCCGGTCCAAGTTTTAAAACGACTTGTGTAAGTTATGAAATGGGATCGAGTTTATGTCTAAGGAATGATTATAAATATTTTGAGGTGTTTTAAAGTGCTTGGTTGGCTTCAGGTCGAAATTTTGAGGTACGAGGGTGAATTGGTCAATTAGGGTTTCCAGGTGCAAAATGGTCATTTTGCACCTGAGTTGAGTTAGCAGTTCTTGCAGCGCCCTGATCACAATATTACACGTTTTTAATGCATATGCTATCATGAACATGACCTTTTATGGAAATATGAAAATTACGTCGCATATGCTATCATGAACATGACCTTTTATAAGTGGTTAATACGATTATATGTTTTTGAAGGAAGGAAGTTAGTTGTGACAATATGAATAAGAATACGAATACGATGACATGTAAGGCCAATGTTAGTGTCTGGGTAATTGTAACGCCCAAAAAATTAGTCCAATGTAAATCACATGCATGCAAACGATTTAAATTTCTTACTCGCTTTGCATAATTGATTTTAAATACTTGCATGATGCATATTATAATATTAGAGGTATGATTGCATGATTTAATGGCATGATTTCATGAGAATTGAAGATTTTATCTGAATATTCGGTAATAGGCTGGGGAAAGGAGATCGGGGACGACCAAGACGATAAATATTTTTCAATAAATGTTTTCAAAGCTTCTTAATATGATTAAAAATGATTAATTTTTTTTTAAAAATGATAGAGAAACGTCCACTACTCGTTTTTTTAAAAAGTAATAGAAATATTTTTTTAAAAAAAACCTTACTAGTAGAACGGCTGAACCCTTACACAAAATATATAAAATATGTTTGAACCATTTTAAAATAAAACAACAAACTAATATTTGAAAATCAAGGGAAATAATCCAATTTGAAAATTATAGACCATACTATTACCTCTCAAAAACCTCTCAAAGCACAAATAAAAACTCATAAAATCTTTAACATAAATCATAAATGTAATTCATAAGTGCGGAAAAATAGAAGCACTGCTTCTCGGGTCATGTTCACCTCAAATCCAGTCAGATCAAACATCAAGACCTCCACTACCCTCAACATCATATTCACCTGCATCGATCACACCTAGTGAGTCTAAAGACTCAACACACCATAATATTGATAACAACATAATATGTGTAGAGCCCAAAATCAGTATACGTAAAACTAATGCATTTATTTAATTGTTAAATCATTTATTTAATTTTAAAGTGATTTTTAGGGTTGCATGATTTATGGGATTTCATTATTTTACATTAATTATGCTTATGTGATACACGTACAAAATATTTTCTTGAGTTTCATGTTTCAGAAGATTATCCGATGCGGGATCGAGGAAAAGATATCGGCGACGAGTTTGGAAGTTTTATAAAATGGTATTTTATTTTAAGTTAAGGATGGGCATTTTAAATAATTTATTTAGTTCTAGCATTTTAAAAGCCGAAATTAGTTATTTGAGTGACTTTAGAGTTTTAAAACTTTTAAAGTTTAGCATATCAAATGGGTATTAGTATTTTTAATTACACCCATTAGCCCCTAATTACTCCTAATTAAACACACACACACACAAACACACACACGTTAATACTATAATCACACCCACACACACACTTTACACACACTAGAAACCGATAACACGCACACACACATATTTCATTCAGAATTTTATTATTTTTGAGAAGAGAAAACTAGGGTTCTTAATAGAGAGAGCAGCCGCCCCAATCCCTCTCAATTTCCAGCAAGTTTTCGCCACATTCGTTGTAAGAAAATCGTGCCATGTCCCCGAATCGTCTCTCGCATCCTTCCCGCTTCGGTGTCATCGATCGGTAACGTTAAAGATTTAAAGGCATGTATATTCTATTTTTCCTGCGTCGATCTCGTCATATTATACGTTGTGTTGTTTATTATGCATAAAAATCCATGCGTGATGTGCAAAGTTTGAGTAGAAAATTGTTGGATCGATTTTTGAAACGTTTTTAGATCTAAAACTTGAAATTTACTATTCTTTTAAATACTGCGATTTTTCGGTCGCTTCTATGGAAAAACTTTCAACATACAAAACGTATAACTTTTCGATACCCTTGATATGAAAATAAATTTGAATATTTGGATAAGAAATGAGTGAGTTATGACCGTTTTCGTGAGACTGCTCAAACTGCGTTTTTCTGCAAATATATGATATTGACGTGTTCTTGAAGTTTTATTGTTGCAGGCTTCTTTGGGGATCGACGGGTGACCGCTGCTCCATATAGGTCTTTTGTTAATGATGTTTGGATGGTTATTGACGTTTCGTTTTGTGTCGTTAGGCACTTGGGATAATGAGTAGTCGTAAAAATCGTTTTGTTGTCAAAAGTTGTGTTCACGGGTTTATTGTGTTACTTGTGATGCGTTGTTATTTTGGGGCAATCGTACAGGATTGAGCCAATGTTATAGTATCCTAGGATGGGTCTCGAGATGTCGATTCATGGTCGGGATGATCGAGTTAGGGAGATTAAGTCGCAAGCATAGAAATTTTCATTAGTTTATTCCTCCCGCAGGTACACGGACCCTGGCACGGGGTCTGTGCCTTTGTTTCCTTCGAAGTGTAATTTTTCAAAGCCTACACGGACCCTTATACGGACCCTGTGTCAGGGTCCGTGTTCTTACTTCTTTTCGGGTAAAATTTTACAGAGACTACACGGTCCCGTAGCCGGACCTGGGCACGGGGTCCGTGTACTCCATTTTTGGGCAAAGATTATGTTGTTTGGTTTGGAGTTTCGATGTCATGGTTTAGTACGATAATTAAACGAGGTCAAGTCACGAGTGATCTAGGATGTCATAAACTTTTTATTTTATTCTGTGGTGAGCACGAATACCTACGTCTATGTTATGCAAGTTAAGTGTTGAAATTCATGTTAGTATGTGCAGCAGTGGCCCCAAGCGAGATCCAACGAATCCCTCAATGCCAAGTAAGTATGTTCGACGTGCGAAGAAAATACTTTTAAGTTTTTGAGGTATGGTAAATGTCTTGTTACCAAATTATGTATGGGATTGGAAAGCGGTAAAGTATGACGAGGGACCAATCCACCCCGTTAAATTATGAACGGGTTTAGATCAGGATTGGTAAGCGGTAAAGTATGAAAAGGGACCAATCCACCCGTTAAATTATGAACGGGGATCTTAGGTATGTGGCAGTGGATCTTCTCGGTCAGCCCATTACTGTGGTTTAGTCTGATCAGGCGTATTTATGTATAGGTCACTTGCTTTGAAACATGCCTCTACATAAAATGATGAAGTTTATGTATGTTCAAGTATGTACGATGTAAGCATGTTTAAGAAAAATTTTATGTTGATGGCACGTGTGGGGACCCGGACGCTAAATCATGTCTTAATCTTTATTAATGTCAAATATAACAATTAAGAAAAGTGAGACTAAATTTTTTTTTCTTTTTAAATTATAAATGCGAAAACGTAACAGTAATCTATCTGACATACATGTCAATATCAAAGTACAAGTTATGTACTACAAGCCTCTATCTCAACTAGGTTCAACAACTATACATCCAGTGCTGAATCCTACTCTGCTTCTGGGCCCGGATCTCCACGCTAACTATAATCTCTCATCCTCTTCCCGATCCTGATCCTGTCCCACCTGTTGTCAAGCACACATACAAACAAGACAACAGCCGGATAACTCCGGTGAGAATTATATTCCCAGTATAAATCATGTATACATGCATGTCATATAAACAAATATACAAGCATGAAACAGATAGTCATAACATGTATCAAAATCAGAAACATGAATCAATACAAACTCTGAATCACATGAATCAATACAAACTCCGAATCACACTCCGTGACTCTTAGACTCTGACTCGACTCTTCCTAGTCTAGGGATCCCGATCTGAATAAGAACATGCACCCACCTACACTCCCGATCGGGGTGGTGGCACGTTCTTATTCACGGACTTTGGCTCTTTCCATATCGAACATCATTAATAGAAAAAACTTTAATTCTATCCAATTCGATATAACCAAACGTCCGGTGTCTTGGCGAATCAGCCACAAACTAGGCACATCACCCCTGGAATATCGGCCAAAAATCTATGACAATGTGCAATGGCCCAGTGACAATTCCATCACTATCGGGTACCTCTGTCAAGAGATCAATCGTCTACGACTAGGCGTATCAGCCCATGACTCAATGCATAAATCAATATACCAAAAATGACGATCACATCTATTGCAAATAATCAATGCAATAAGATGAAGTATGTGATTTTGGGAAACTCAAGTCGAATCGAACTCGAGTTGTGCAATCCCGCATCAACATCAATTTATACCTTTCTCTTCTCGGTCTGACGAAGTCGAAGTCTCGAATTCAAACTTGTCCATATCAATCTGAAATGACAATTTCGAATACACTGTATCAATGTATAACTCAATTCAAAACATGTTCTGATCAATACTCAAATCAAACATAATCTGATCCATATCAACGATATCATGATACAATCTCAATCCATACTGAATCTGATCAAAATCAATCTACTGATGTTTCGCCGGCATAACAATACAGTCTTGATAGCCCATTCAATCTCAACATCACAGATATAATACCACAACTCATAATCGATATCAATACGAATCATAATCTTCAATAATAATAAGTCATAACATCAAATCTGTGCAATCTCAATCATATCACTTTCGAAAATCATAAAAATTATATAAACGGTCCGTTCTTCGATCTGATTTCAATTATATACTGATCAGTATACCCAGAACACATAATATCAGTCAAATCACAATTCCCCCAATATCATAATTTCAAATGATACCAGAATTCAATAAAACTTACGTCCTGTCGTAGCCTACGTCGATAGAAACACGATACCGAAGTCAGATTACAATTCGAACTGACGGATTTCTCGCGAATTGAATTCTACGATTAAGACTTGAAAAATCTCCCCAATTCTTCTCGGTTCTTCCTTTCCATGTTCTGAAGAATTTGAAGACTCTTGTATATATATATATACACGTTGCATGTAAGGGGCAAGTGGCACTTTTTCATTCTGCATGACTCGCGCATATGCGCGCCCAAGCCCCGCGCATATGCGCGAGACCTATTGTCTCGGTGCATTACAACTCGCGCATATGCGCGCCTCCATCCGGCGCATATGCGCCAACTATTCTGGACTCGGCACTCCCTTTAAGCACAGCTCACGCATATGCGCGACCACTTCTCGCGCATATTCGTGAGGTCTTCTGCCACTCTCGCGCATATGCACTGCTCCTTGTCGCGCATATGCGCGAGGTGTTCTGCCCTCGCACATAACTCGTATTTTCTTCCGTCTTTTCCGGTCTAATCATTTCCCTCTATAATCACCTCAATTATCATCAAATCATTTCAGATCACGGTAATCGAATTCTCGGGCCTTACATTTCTCCCCCCCTAAGATACGATTTCGTCCCCGAAATCAGAGGCAATCAACTCGTAACACAAAGAAATGTATAATCAAAAGCTGAATAAGAATACTCACCTCAATAAAACAATTCTAGAATCTTTATCTCATCTCGGATTCTGTATTCCAAATAGCTTCTTCGATACTCTAACAACTCTATTGAACAGCAGAATAGTCTTCATTCTGAATTATCTTTCTTTTACTGATTCTTATTTCAATCTGGAATAATACTTCAAGAAATATAATATCATAATATAACTCGAAGTAACTCTGATAAAATCAATCTCAAAATACTGGCTATTCAACATCTGTATATACCAATCAACAGCTCATAATAAATCAACATCATCCTCTGCCATCCAATCTGTTTAGGCTAAATCAATTCAATATTCAATCTCCTATATCAAATACCATTGGTCGTCGTCTGACGTTGGCATATTCAGTCTATCTATTCAGAGCTGTCGTCATTCTTTTCTGAATCAGCTTCACTTCCTCAGTCATATCTCTGATCATATCTGGTCCATTTTCAAGTATCTCAGAGATATCATTACAATAACAAGGGGATCTACATTTCTTGTCGTACAATGCTTCAAACAGTGTTATCTTCATACTCGTCTGATAGCTATTTCTGTATGACAAATCACATAGTGGCAATGAATCCTGCCAATTAGTGCTAAAATTAAGCACTACAACTCTAAACATATTCTCCAGAATCCGGATAATCTACTCTGACTGTCCGTAAGTTGATGAATGATATGCAGTACTCGGATATAATCTTGTACCCAACTCTTGCTGTATACTCTGCCAAACATGCAAAGTCAACCAAAATCACGGTCTAATATAATCAACTCTCGACACTCTGTGTGATCTGATCACTTTTCTGACAGAATCTCAGTAATATAATCATATCTATACCTCTTCATGTACGAGATAACACTCGCACACTGGGTCAGTCTGTCACTCCTAACTCCATCAATGATCAATTCCGAGAGGAATGCGGTAACTTCATCACGATATCCCTAGAAATATAATCCCATTTCCATTCAGGAATCGATAAGTTATATAACCAATCTACTGGTTTCATTCTTTTATTCTTTATCTGCCAGTAATTCAGACATTTCAATACAAATTCTGCCACATCTGATCTCATCTGTTGCTATCAAGATAAATGCTGAATCAACTATTGTGCATTTCTGACAACATCAGTCATTTCAAATCCGAAATATCTGGCACAACCCATCGGCTATTCATATACAATGCAGTATCACCTACCTGATATTCTGATCGATACCTTGTTGTGACTATCGCTAATTAAGTTCTGCCCATTCTGATCAACTTTCTGAACTGTTTCAACTCTCAACATCAGCTCTGATTCGGCTTGTACAGTATCGAGTCTCAACTCTATACAATCCGTATCAAATACTGCTGCAGAAAATAATCATTCTCAAGAAATGCAGAATAATAATCAGATACAGTAGCCTGCTAACTCATGCAACTACAAGTTTCTGACACTAATATCGATCTCAGTCAACTAATCACAGCTTTACTGTACTAGAATCAACAGATATATCATCTTCAGATAAAACAAACCCTGTATACAATCTGCCTCAATCAAGAAGCACATTTCAACAGTTTCTGTATACCACTTTCCAGTTCCCAGAATATTCAATATAATACTCAAATATTCAACAAAATCAGTCATAATCTTCGAATATACCAGAATATCATAGATCAACAAATCAAAGAATCATCAAAATATTCTGAACACAGAGTTTATCAACTCACCAATATAGCTGATACATCCCGAACGAGAAACACTCGATCAGATGTAACTCTCAGGCCTTAAATCTTTTAACTGATCTTTCAATTTTTTCAATTCAATTAGTATCATTCGGCACAAAGTTCAGAGATAATAACAGTACCTGATATCGAGTCAAGGCTGAAATCAATCTTCCTGATTAAAGGCAAACCCGGAAGCTCATCTGGGACGACTTTTGCAACGCTTCTGTCACTACCAATTCAGTAGCTGATACGCTCCGTCTCAGTAAATCAACTGAATACATAAGGAATCACTCCGTTCCTTTCGATAATCATCGAGTCTTGAACATTACATATATCAAAGGTATTCTAAATCCAGAATCCTTACAATACCATGTTCATTCTTCGGCCATTTCAGGTCCAAATCTTACCATTTCCTGGAAATAGTCTGTGATAGCTCTGTACTTGGACAACACATCAATATCAATAATGCGGTCAAAATAATATAACACCAGTACAACACAAGCTAACTCAATCTCATTCTTATCTTATTGCAGTATCCGATGTCTCACGGAATTCACTAATATCAAACCTCTTTCCCAACAGGTAAGGAGATAACTACTGCAGTAAATACGGACTCAACAGATAAAGCATATGTCAATGCAATTCATTCAGAAATCATATACAGGATGTACTAATATTTCTCAATATATATATATATATATATATATATACGCAGAATAATCATAAAAGATCGATTACCTGCCACTACATCCTCAAGTGCATCCTGGATCCATTCCTCGGTTATTACCACCACTCTGGCTTCTTTCTGGCCCTGGTTGTGTCTCAGTAGAGGGTGGTTGGAAAGAACGAACAACAGAAGATGATCTATCGATCTGAGTCACTGATCCAGATGATTCTGCTCCCTGGAATCTTCGGGAACCCCTCTGTGGACAAACTCTAGCAAAGTGTCCTTGCTGTCTACAAATGTTGCAACTACCATCTACAATAGATCCCGGTATAACTCGGGCTATAACAACTGGAGCTAGATGAACCGCTCCCTAACTTCTTGAACTGCTCGACCTCCAATTTCACAGGGGATTGTAGGAATTGGACTGGAGATTGTTGTTGTTTCTGATATTGGATCACATATAGCCTTTCTTGTTGTCGAATCAAACTTACCTCGGCTCTCTTTACTCTATTCAAGGCGTCAGAAAAAGTATAGGGTCGTTCCACATTTACCAATGCAAGTATTCCAAGATTCAATCCATTGATAAACCGGTCAGTTACAACTTCATCATTCTCAGCAACGTGAGGTGCAAAACGTAGCAAAGTAGAGAATTTAGCAATATATTCTTCAATGTTTAGCTGTCCCTGTTTCAAATTTTCAAAATCTGCCCTCTTGTCCTCTCGATACGAACCCGGGAAAAACCTTTTATAGAATTCAGCTTTAAAGACTTTCCACGTAATCACTGTACCATGCTCTTCTAAGGCTTCTTTGGTTGCGATCCACCAACTCTTTGCGACTTCCCGTAAGTGGTGCCAAATCAGTTTAACTCTCCGTTCATCTGGATAATCGAGTGAATCAAATAGCATCTCGATATCGTCAAGCCAACTCTCACAATCATTCATCGTCTCAATACCCCTCAGAATCGGCGGTTGAAAGGACTGAAACCTCATTAACTGTGTTTCCATCAAAGTTTCTGACACATCCATCTTATTAGTCACCCTACTATCTCGTTCTGGAATTCTTCGAGGAGGGATATCTGATTATCACAAGAGTTAGCAATCACATGAGACAAATCCGTCTCAGTCCCTTCCTGATCAACTTATCTCTGATCAAGAATTGGTCATGTTTCATTCTCAATTAATACACATTACCAAATCAACTCAGATATTCAGGTAACATGTATCTTCAAAAACAGTAAACACATATGCAATATTAGCATATACAATGTAATTCAACATTATAATAAATCACATGCTAGCAATCACATGCAAGGAAAGAAAACTCATTCTACCCCGCTCACTAGCTTCTATCATAGTCTCAAGAACCTACAGTTCTAGACCTATTGCTCTGATACCACCTGCTGTTGTGACCCGGACGCTAATTCATGTCTTAATCATTATTATTGTCAAATATAAAAATTAAGAAAAGTGGGACAAAATTTTTTTTCTTTTTAAATTATAAATGCGGAAACGTAACAGTAATCTATCAGACATACATATCAATATCAAAGTACAAGTTATGTACTACAAGTCTCTATCTCAACTAGGTTCAACAACTATACATCAAGTGCTAAATCCTATTATGCTTCTGGGCCCGGATCTCCACGCTAACTATAACCTCTCATCCTCTTCCTGATCCTGATCCTGTCCCACCTGTTATCAAGCACACATACAAACAAGACAACAGCCGGATAACTCCGGTGAGAATTACATTCCCAGTATAAATCATGTATACATGCATGTCATATAAACAAATATACAAGCATGAAACAGATAGTCATAACATGTATCAAAATCAGAAACATGAATCAATACAAACTCTGAATCACATGAATCAATACAAACTCCAAATCACACTCCGTGATTCTTAGACTCTGACTCGACTCTTCCTAGTCTAGGGATCCCGATCTGAATAGGAACATACACCCACCTACAATCCCGATCTGGGTGATGGCACGTTCTTATTCACGGACTTTGGCTCTTTTCATATCGAACATCAGTAATAGAAGAAACTCCAATTCTATCCACTTCGATATAACCAAACGTCCGGTGTCTTGGCGAATCAGCCACAAACTAGGCACATCACCCCTGGAATATCGGCCAAACCTCTATGACAATGTGCAATGGCCCAGTGAAAATTCCATCACTATCGGGTACCTCTGTCAAGAGATCAATCGTCTACGACTAGGCGTATTAGCCCATGAATCAATGCATAAATCAATATATCAAAAATGACAATCGCATCAATTGCAAATAATCAATGCAATAAGATGAAGTATGTGATTTTGGGAAACTCAAGTCAAATCGAACTCGAGTTGTGCAATTCCGCATCAACATCAATTTATACCTTTCTCTTCTCGGTCTGACGAAGTCGAAGACTCAAATTCAAACCTGTCCATATCAATCCTAAATGACAATATCGAATACACTGTATCAATGTATAACTCAATTCAAAACATGTTCTGATCAATACTCAAATCAAACATAATCTGATCCATATCAACGATATCATGATACAATCTCAATCCATACTGAATCTGATCAAAATCAATCTACTGATGTTTCGCCGGCATAACAATACAGTCTTGATAGCCCATTCAATCTCAACATCACATATATAATACCACAACTCATAATCGATATCAATACGAATCATAATCTTCAATAATAATAAGTCATAACATCAAATCTGTGCAATCTCAATCATATCACTTCCGTAAATCATAACAATTATATAAACGGTCCGTTCTTCGATCTGACTTCAATTATATACTGTTCAGTATACCTAGAACACATAATATCAGTCAAATCACAATTCCCCCAATATCATAATTTCAAATGATACCAGAATTCAATAAAACTTACGTCCTGTTGTAGCCTACGTCGATAGAAACACGATACCGAAGTCAGATTACAATTCGAACGGACGGATTTCTCGCAAATTGAATTCTACGATTAAGACTTGAAAAATCTCCCCAATTCTTCTCGGTTCTTCCTTTCCCTGTTCTGAAGAATTTGAAGTCTCTTGTATATATATATATATACACGTTGCATGTAAGGGCAAGT
Source organism: Primulina tabacum (assembly GCF_025594145.1). NCBI lineage: Eukaryota > Viridiplantae > Streptophyta > Magnoliopsida > Lamiales > Gesneriaceae > Primulina > Primulina tabacum. The sequence continues at coordinate 31,832,541 of NC_134551.1, forward strand.
TGCATTTTTTCATTCTGCATGACTCGCGCATATGCGCGCCCAAGCCCCGCGCATATGCGCGAGACCTATTGTCTTGGTGCATTACGACTCGCGCATATGCGCGCCTCCATCCGGCGCATATGCGCCAACTATTCTGGACTCGGCACTCCCTTTATGCACTGCTCACGCATATTCGCGACCACTTCTCGCGCATATGCGCGAGGTCTTCTGCGACTCTCGCGCATATGCGCTGCTCCTTGTCTCGCATATGCGCAAGGTGTTCTGCCCTCGCACATATTTCATATTTTCTTCCATCTTTTCCAGTCTAATCCTTCCCCTCTATAATCACCTCAATTATCATCAAATCATTACAGATCACGGTAATCGAATTCTTGGGCCTTACAGCACGTCTATGTATGTATGTACGTTTATGCAAGTTCAACTTCCAGTATGTATGTTTTATTTTAAAGCTGCATGTGATCTTATTAGGTAGTACTCGTTACTTCCAGTTTATACATGTTGAGTCTTTAGCCTCACTTGACTTGATTGATGCAGGTGAGGATGAGTTTGAAGAGACGAGAGGTGGGGACCAGTGAGCTGGCTTGGACTGAGCGGGAGGTTAAACCCGAGGACCGCCATATTTTAAGTTCTTATGAAATGTTCAAAATACTCTGATTTCACGTTTTGATTACAATGTTTAAACAAGCATTTTTCCTTAGTAACTTTAGTTATGTTTACTCTTTTGCAAATATTTTCGGTTGGACTGTTCGTTTATGATCACGGTTTGAAAGCTTATTTGTATTTATGAAATTTTTTATTTTTCCACAAATTTCAACTAGTTTAAAAATACGGTACGTTACAATTGGTATAAGAGCGGTGTTCTTGTAGAGGGTTACGCCTACGGTCAGTTGTGAGAAGCTCACGAAGCCACACCTCAAGTCTGTAAGTTTTAAATTTTGTATTATTTCATGTAGTAAGCATTAAGTCATGATTTTAGCACGTACATGTTTTAAGTTCGAATTACGTGCATCTTATGTTATTGATATCATGTTCATGCATATTGGGTTTACGTATTGGCTAAATTGTTGGGACAGTATGCCTCCTAGACGCTTGATTAACCGTGAAATGGGGGATGAGGACAGAGAATCTCAAGGGGAGGGGAGAGACGCTCCTCCTCCTCTACCGCCAGATATGCAGGCACAGATACTTGCAGGAATGACTCAATTCTTAGCACAATTTGCGAGGAATCAGGCTGCAGTGGATACAGGGGCGAGGCCCAGACCAGAGGCTGTGTACGAAAGGTTTAGGAGGATATATCCTAAGGAGTTCTTGGGAACTACTGACCCGATGATAGCTGAAGGATGGATTAAGTCCATCAAGGTGATTTTTGCATTTATGGAGCTGCAAGATGCAGATAGGGTCGGATGTGCCACATTCCTTCTAACAGGGGACGCCAGACTGTGGTGGGATAGTGCGTCGGTGTCAGTGAACTTGTAGACACTGACATAGAATGGGTTTAAGGAGGTATTCTACTCCAAGTACTTCGCTGAAGAAGTACGATCCAGATTGACTAGGGAGTTTGTGACGCTGAGACAGGGGGACAATAGCGTGACAGACTTCGTCAGGAAGTTCGAAAGGGGGTGTCACTTTGTGCCCCTGATAGCTAATGATGCCCAGGGGAAGCTGAGGCATTTCATGGATGGTTTGCGGCTGATCTTGCTCCGTGATGTCAGGGTTGCTGGTCTTACTGCCTATGTCGTTATCGTATCTAGAGCCTTGGTGGCAGAGCAGGACCAAAGTGATATTGAGAGTGATAGGCAGGGCAAGAGGCCCTATTAGTCACCTCAGCAGCAGCAGCAGAGAACCCAGTTTAAGAGGCCTTTCCATGGGCAGCAAGGGAAGAAGCCATTTCAGGGACCGCCGAAAGGCAAGGGTCCCGTTCTACAGCAGAAGACTCCTTAGAGGCCGGTTGAGTACCCAGTGTACCTGAAATGCCACCGCCATTATCCGGGACAATGTTTATATGGATCAGGCAAGTGCTTTAAATGTGGAGCCAGCGATCACATGTTAAAGGAGTGCCACAGTGGAAGCAACCGACCCAGGGAAGAGTGTTCGCCATGCATGCTCAGGAGGCAAACCCAGACACGACAGTATTGACCGGTGAACTTATTTAATTAAGCAATGTATTAATTGCCATGCATGTGTTGGATTTTATTTGGGGTTTATTTGGGTGCTAGTAATAATTTTGGGTGACATGGGATACAAATTTCTTCTATGCTTGAGGTTAAGGTTAGAATTTTGGGATATAAATTTGTGTGTGCTAAAGTCTATCAAGAAACATTTTCATAAAGAGAGTATCCACGAAGGCCCTGATAGTCTCAAGAGCCACTCACTTTTTTAATTCGGAGACGTTCGCTAGTCACCTGGACGACAAATCTATTGGACTCGACGTGAGCTTTTCAGTGACAGTCCCATCAGGGGAAGAATTATCAGCTACTAGTGTGGTCAGAGACATCGATCTCGAGCTGCAGAGCCACCTGGTGTACGCCGATTTGATTGTGTTGCCGATGCCAGAATTTGATATCATTTTGGGAATGGATTGGCTGACAAAGAACAGAGTTCTTATCGATTTCCAGAAAATGTTAGTGTTAGTAAGACCTTTGGGTATGGAGCAGTTCCTCTTTGAGCCAGCTAGGTGGAGGAGTTTCCTTTGCATGATCTCTTGCATGCAAGCACGGAGACTCATTCACAAAGGGTGTCAGGCTTTCTAGGCCAGTGTTATTTCTGCACCTGACGTACCCTCTCCGTCATTAACTGATGTGCCAGTAGTCAGAGATTTTCCTGACGGCTTTCCAGATGATGTCACAGGCCTTCCACCAGAGAGAGAGGTTGAGTTTTCAGTTGATCTTTTGCCATGCATCGTGCCAATCTCTAAGGCACCGTACCGGTTAGCTCCAGCTGAGATGTTAGAGCTCAAGCAGCAGAGGAGCTCCGAGACAAAGAATTCATCCGCCCTTGCTTCTCACCATGGGGCGCACCAGTGCTCTTTGTAAAGATGAAGGATGGGAGCATGAGGCTGTGTAACGATTACCGAGAACTGAACAAGGTAACGATCAATAATAAATACCTACTTCCAAGGATCGAGGACTTATTCGATCAGTTGCAGGGAGCTACAATATTCTATAAGATAGATCTTCGGTCAGTGTATCACCAACTGAAGGTAAAAGATGCAGATGTTCATAAGACAGCCTTCAGAACCAGATATGGGCATTACGAGTTTTTAGTGATGCCGTTCGGACTGAAGAATGCTCCAGCAATTTTCATGGACCTCATGAATCGAGTATTTAAGCCCTACCTAGACCAGTTCGTCATATTGTTCATTGAAAATATTCTTATATACTCGAAGAGCCATGAGGAGCATGTTCAGCATTTGAGTACAGTGTTGCAGGTTTTGCATAGTCACAAGCTGTTTGCAAAATTCAGTAAGTGTGAATTTTGGTTGGACAAGGTAGCATTTTTGGGCCATATAATATCTAGCAGTGTGATCGAGGTAGATCAGCGAAGGCAGCAGCAATTAAGGAATGGGTTGAGCCGAATAATGCTTTAGAAATCCGCAGTTTCATAGGCTTAGCAGGTTACTACAGGAAATTTATTCAGGGATTTTCTTCAATTGCAATGCCACTCACTTCATTGAATAAGAAGAATGCTAAATTCGTATGGAGTGATGAATGTCTGAAGAGATTCGATACTTTGAAGCAAGCTCTTATTTCAGCGCCAATGTAGCCATGCCATCGGGGCAAGGAGATTTCGTGTTATACACCAATGCATCTAAGATCGGGTTAGGCGTAGTGTTGATGCAGCATGGTCGGGTTATAGCTTATGCTTCAAGGCAGTTGAAGGTGCATGAGAAGAACTACCCGACTCATGATCTTGAGTTAGCTGCCGTTATCTTTGCATTGAAGATATGGAGACATTACTTGTACGGCGAGAAATGCCAGATATTCACTGATCACAAGAGTCTCAAGTATTTCTTAACGCAGAAAGAATTGAATATGAGACAAAGACGGTGTTGGAGTTGGTAAAAGACTACGATTGTGAAATTAGCTAAAATCCGGGGAAAGCTAATGTTGTCGCAGATGCCTTGAGCCGAAAGGTTGCAGTCGTAGCACAGCTGTCAGTAAATAGATCTGTTCAGTAAGAGATACAGATATTTGGGTTAGAGGTTTATCATAAGGGCAGAACTCCTAAGCTGTCTTGTCTGATAGTCCAGTCTTCTTTGCTTGACCAAGTCCGTGCAGGTCAGCCTTCAGATGAGCAGTTGCAGAAATGGCAACTGAAGGATGAAGTCAAGGGCAGTGTACTCTACACAGTATCCGTTGGTATTGTGAGGTACAGAGGAAGGATGTGGGTGCCTAGTGTTGATTCGATCAGAGAGGATATTCTGACGGAGGCACATGCAACTCCATACTCCATCCATCCCGGAGGTACCAAGATGTACAAGGATTTGCAGATTCTTTAATGGTGGCCAGGCATGAAGGGGGATATCCGCCGATTTGTGTCTGAATGCCTCACTTGTCAGCAGGTGAAAGCAGAGCATCAGAGGCCAGCAAAAACGCTTAAGCCACTCCATATCCCCGAGTGGAAATTGGAGAATATCACCATGGACTTCGTTGTTGGTTTGCCGAGGTCAGTCAAAGGATTTAATGCTATTGGGTTATGGTGGATCGACTCACCAAGTCAACACAATTCTTACCACTTAAGACAACTTTCTCCATGACGTAGTATGCGGAGCTCTATATCAGGGAGATAGTCCGCTTGCACGGGATCCCAATTTCTATTGTGTCCGACAGGGACCCGAGGTTTACATCGTCCTTTTGGAATATTTTGCATGCAAACATGGGGAAAAAGTTGCTATTCAGTACAGCTTTTCACCCAAAGATAGATGTCCAGTCTGAGCGAGTGATTCAAATTTTAGAGGATCTATTGCGAGCCTGTATGATCAATTTCCATGGGACTTTGGAATCTAAGCTGCCTCTAGTGGAGTTTACCTACAACAACAATTTCCAAGCATCTATTGGTATGACTCCCTAAGAGGCATTGTATGGGAGGAAGTGCAAATCGCCGATTCATTGGGATGAAGTCGGTGAGAGAGCAGAACTCTGTCCAAAAATCGTTCAGCAGACTGCAGATGTGGTGGTCAAGATCTGAGACAGGATGAAGACCGCACAGAGTCGTCAAAAGAGTTATGCTGACAAGAGAAGAAGAGATCTAGAGTTTGTCGTAGGTGATCACATCTTTGTAAAGATAGCACCCATGAAGGGTGTTATGAGATTTGGGAAGAGAGGCAAGCTCAGTCCGAGATTTATTGGACAGTTCGAGATTCTTGACAGAGTTGGGACAATAGCTTATTGTGTAGCCTTCCCGCCGAATCTGGTCGGTGTACACAATGTGTTCCACGTCTCGATGTTAAGGAAGTACCTAACAAATCCATCGCATGTTTTAAGCTACGAGCCGTTGCAGTTGGCTCCAGATCTTTCATATGAGGAAAAACCTATCCAAATCCTAGATAGATAGGAGCGTAGACTTCGGAACAAGATGACCAAGTTGGTCAAAGTCCGGTGGCTGAATCAAGCAGTGGAGGAAGCCACTTTGGAGACAGAAGCGGATATGAGAAATCGCTACCCGAAGTTGTTTGGCAAGACTTAATTTCGAGGACGAAATTTATATAAGTGGGGGAGGACTGTAAAGCCCAAAATCAGTACACGTAAAACTCATGCATTTATTTAATTGTTAAATCATTTATTTAATTTTAAAGTGATTTTTAGCGATGCATGATTTATGGGATTTCATTATTTTAAATTAATTATGCTTATGTGATACACGTTAAAAATATTTTCTTGAGTTTCATGTTTAAGGCGAGTATCCAATGCGGGATCGAAGAAAAGAGACCGGCGAAGAGTTTGGCAGTTTTAAAACGTGGTATTTTATTTTAAGTTAATGACGGGGTATTTTAAATAATATATTTAGTTCTAGCATTTAAAAAGCCTAAATTAGTTATTTGAGTGACCTTATCGTTTTAAACCTTTTAAAGTTCAATAATTGTGTGTTTTATTTTACTTAAGGGATTTTGCAGAGATAGCCTTGAATTATTTTAATTAGCATGTCAAATGGGTATTAGTATTTTTAATTACACCCATTAGCCCCTAATTACTCCTAATTAAACACACACACACGTTAATACTATAATCACACCCACACACACACTTTTACACACACTAGAAACCGATAACACACGCCCACACATAATTCATTCAGAATTTTATTATTTTTCAGAACAAAAAACTAGGGTTCTTAATTGAGAGAGCATCCCCCCCTATCCCTCTCAATTTCCAGCAAGTTTTCGCCACTTTCGTTGTAAGAAAATCGTGCCACGTCCGTCCCGGATCGTCTCTCGCATCCTTCCCGCTTCGGTGTCGTCGATCGGTAACGTTAAAGATTTAAAGGCATGTATATTCTATTTTTCCTGCATCTATCTCGTCATATTATGCGTTGTGTTGTTTATTATGCGTAAAAATCCATGTATAATGTGCAAAGTTTGAGCAGAAAATTGTTGGATCGATTTTTGAAATGTTTTTAGACCTAAAACTCGAAATTTACTGTTCTTTAAATACTGCGATTTTTCGGTCGCTTTTATGGAAAAACTTTCAACATCCGAAACGTAGGAATTTTTGATACCTTCGATATGACAGTAAATATATGAATATGAATTTTCAGACCTAAAACTGCGTTTTTCTGAAAATATATGATATTGAGGTGTTCTTGAAATTTTATTGTTGCAGGCTTGGTTGGGGATCCACGGGTGATCGCTGCTCCGTATAGGTATATTATTAACGATTTTTGGATGGTTATAAACGATTTGTTTCGTGTCGTTAGGCACTTGGGATAATGACTAGTCGCAAAAATCGTTTTGTTGTCAAAAGTCGTGTTCACGGGTTTATTGTGTTACTTGTGATGCATGTTTGTTTTGGGGCAATTGTATAGGCTTGAGTCAGTGTTATACTATCCTAGGATGTGTCTCGAGGTGTCACGGCCCAGCCCACTTGTGATATTGTCCGCTTTGGTCCGAAGGCCTCACGGCTTTAAAATGCGTCACAAGGGGTTGCTACTCGCTCATTTAAATGCCCAACATCTCTCCCGTTGTTTAGCGATGTGGGATTTCACCTAAGGGCCTTCTCACCCCCCCCTTTCGGGACTCAGCGTCCTCGCTGAGGTTTGCCCCACCATCCCAAACTCACATGGAGTTGCTCTGATACCAGCTGTAACGCCCTAGATTCGACGACTGTCCTCACTGTAACAAAACGTGTATTTCCACCGTGCTTATGCCCTCACTCACACGCACCCTGAGAAACTTTCCAGGGGGTCACCCATCACAAAATTGCCCCAAGTCAAGCAAGCTTAACTTTGGAGTTCTTATGTGATGAGCTACCGAAAAGAAGATGCACCTTCGTGATATGAGTAGCACCAATCAAATTTTTTAAGCCCTCTTCAACTGTACAGTCCATTACATTGAATAGTCTCGGAATCCCTCTCATTCCGGTGTGGGATCGGTTCATTCATGTTCCCTCCACCTAGAAGCCTGCCAGGAGCCGCTCATTGTCCGTGCAACCTCATGGCACCGACGATCACCCCCCTGCCCTCTTCGGCCCCGGGCCTTACATGCCCACCAGCTTCTGCTTGGTTCATCCCCGAACCACACCGTACTAAGAGAGGTCGGCTCTGATACCAAATGTCACGGCCCAGTCCACTTGTGATATTGTCCGCTTTGGCCCGAAGGCCTCACGGATTTAAAACGCGTCACAAAGGGTTGCTACTCGCTCATTTAAATGCCCAGCATCTCTACCGTTGTTTAGCGATGTGGGATTTCGCCTAGGGGCCTTCTCAACTGAAACGTCTGCTTATTCGTTTTCTTAAAAAGTACTAGAAATTTTTTTTTAAAACCCTCAAATCTTCGGCCTAAACATATACATAAACATAAATATACTTTTGCACCATTTTAAAATAAACCATCCACTAATATTTGAAAATCCAAAGGGAAAAGTCAAAACAAGAAATCGTTAGACGTTTTACCAACCTAAAAAGCAACAAATGTTGAAAAGTGTAGCCATACTAAACCTCTCAAAATCTCTCAAAAAGCATAAATAAAATGTCGGAAAAATCTTCAACTTAAAATCATAAACTTAAATGCGGAAATAGAAGCGTTGGTCCTTGGGTTATGTGCACCGACAGTCCAGCAAGGTCACCCATCAAGTCCTCCAAAATCAAAATTATTAACATCACCTGCATTAACACACCTAGTGAGTTTAAAGACTCAACACATCCTATCTTGATAACAAGTAATACGTAATACAGTTAACATATAACAGTGAAAAAAATTTTGTACTTAAAATATCATTTTCTTAATATGCATAACTTCAAACATAAACATTTAAAAACATAGAATATCACGTAAACATATTCATATTCATCTCTATATTCGTATTCATATTCATGTTCATGTTCATGTTCGTGTTTGTTGAATTCAGATCGTAATTGTGACTCGTATTCTTGATCGTATTGGGCGATGGATCCATCTAAAGAAAACCACAATACCGGGCGGCGGGGGACACCCGCAACACTCTCACCGGTCAACTGGGTCGTGGCCAATGTATTAATATATTCGTATTCGTATTCGTATCCGTATCCAAGGAAACACGATCGTCGGGCTTCCAGTGGGACCAAAACCCTCATTGTATTTCCAACATGTAGTAGTCACAATGCCTTCACGTCCTTCAACACGTTATCATCACTTAATAAAACATGCATATAATATCATTTTTATTTTGAAACCAAGCATGCAACATGTATTTTAAATGCCCATATTTAAATCATAAAAATCATAGACATTTAAAAATCATAACTTAATATATTAAAAATCATAAACATCTATGAACATTTTTAAAATAAACATTTTAATTTCATAAACGTTTAAAATAAACATTTAGATCATAAACATTTAAAATAAATGTTTTAGCATATTAGATCGTAAAACATTAAACATATTAACGTATTAAAAATCCATAAACATTTAAAATTGACATATTAACATATAAATATCCATAATCATTGAAAATAATCATATTAACATATAAAACAGCATTCAGAACACTGCCATGACGTTTACTAATTTTTAGGTGTAAAAAGACTGTTTTACCCCTAGACGTGACATTTTACGTTTTTGACGTTTTCTTGATTTTCTTAATTCTAACATGTCTCAAATAATTATTTAAGCATAAATTAAAATTCTCATAATTTTATTTAGCATAAAAACTAGACTTTTTAATTAATTCGTGATTTTCTGTTTTGAAGGCGTTTTAATTCCGAAGAATCCCAAACTTTAATATAAATTCCTAAATTCTAAATTTAGTCTTTTTATATTGTTTTAGCCTTTAAGAACAACGACTCGACCCGCGTGAGCCATTTTTTTTCAATTTTCTTAAATTATATAAAAAAATCTTACGACCCTAAATCTTCGCCCCCGAGCCATCTCTTGATTTTATCGAGTCGCCCCCAAGCCATGTTGACCCAAACCTTGACCAACACCCTAGGTACTCTACTGGACCCAAGGAACGCACGGAAACCACCCTCAAAAGAAAAACGAAGCCCTCACGCACCTACCATAAGCTGGCCGAGAATTGCATGTGCATGACCCTCACGTTTTTTGTGCCTAGGACTCTAGCCCATGACTTGGCTCTCTAACAAGTCTCTCTAGCACTCGCCTAGGACCCTTAGGACGCAAGCTCTGAACTTGCGCGACACTCCTAGCAACTTTCGGGTAGGAGTCCTTGTCAACAAGGACTCCTCCCAGCCCACTTAGCTCTAGTCCTAGCATGGCTAGGACTCTACCCTTGACTCCCCCACGACCTTGGCTAGCCCCTGGAACCAGCCAACGCCTTGCCCAGCCGTGAAGAACAAAACCGAAGCCCTTGGTCCCCTATGACAGCAATTCGCATTCAGCTTGTTTCCAGGTTCCCGTGTGGTGTTTAGGTGATTATCTAGGAGTCTAAAATTCATGTAAAACAATACCATAACACTTCCTAGACATGGCAGCCCCTTTATGCACATAAACAAAACAATTTGGATCACAAATCCTACTTGAAACTTTCATGTTACATGCAAAAATGAAAATAAATAAAGTGTTACTTGTTTTGCAACTTTTTCATGTATAAAAAAATATATGATGTGATGATGGTTTGAAAGAAAGAATAGTCGTGCCTTTGCGTAATTAACGCACGATTAACCGTTGACGATGACGAAGAACAAAGCAAAAACCTTGGCTTGAATTTGCTTTGAAGCTTCCACCGATTTTTCTTTCAAAATTCTTGTGTGTGTGCCGTGTTCTTTGGTGAGGAAATTCAGAATTGTGGGCGTGAATTTGAATAGGAGTTGTAGGGTTTTGGTTGATTAAACATATATTATATAGCTTAATTAAATACTAACAAGGCATTAGGCCTATTAAGCCCCTAAATTAAGCTCATTAGTCTTAATTAGGATTTAATTAAAATATTAAAATGGTTTTGGTAAAAATAAGTTTGTGAGTTTATTAGCCGGGTTGCCAAAAAGTTCGTATTTTTGTTAAAAATCCAACACCGATAAAAATTACGTTCCGGCGTATAAAATCACCTCAAAACTCTTTTTTTTTCAAAAATAAGAAAAATCATCACCGTTAATTTAAATAATTAAAAACAATTGTTTAATAAATTTTTTTTCTATTTTTAAGCCCTCGGTCTCTATTCCTAGATCGCAACTCGAATAACATTTTAAAAATACATTTTAATGCAACAGTGTAGAAAATATAATTTTTAATATGTCAACATGCACAACATAATTATTTTATGCAATTAAAACAATTAATTAAAATACAAGAGAATTTAATAACTCAAATGCATGTGGTTCGCGTGGACCTTCAAATTTTCGGGGCGTTACAATCTTCCTTCCTTAAATTGATTTCGTCCTCGAAATTCGCTTATCCTTAATAACCCAAAGGATGGGTCTCGAGGTGTCGATTCATAGTCGGGATGATCGAGTTAGGGAGATTAAGTCGCAAGCACAGAAATTTTCATTAGTTTATTCCTCCCGCAGGTACACGGACTCGTACACGGACCCTGGCACGGTGTCAGTGCCTTTGTTTCTTTCGAACTGTCATTTTCCAGAGCCAACACGGACCTTAGACGGACCCTGAAATGGGGTCTGTGTCCTTACTTATTTTCGGGTAAAATTTTACAGAGCCTATACGGAACCGTAGCCGGACCTGGCCACGGGGTCCGTGTACTCCATTTTTGGTAAAAGATTATCTTGTTTGGTTTGGAGTTTCGATGTCATGGTTTAGTACGTTAATTAAACGAGGTCAAGTCACGAGTGATCTAGAATGTCATAAGATATTTATTTAATTCGGTGGTGAGCACGAATACCTACGTCTAAATTATGCAAGTTAAGTGTTGAAATTCATGTTAGTATGTGCAGCATTGGCCCCAAGCGAGATCCAACGAATCCCTTAACGTCAAGTATGTTCGACGTGCAAAGAAAATACTTTTAAGTTTTTTAGGTATACTAAATGTCTTGTAACCAAATTATGTATGAGATTGGAAAGCGGTAAATATGACCAGAGACTAATCCACCCCATTAAATTATGAACGGGTTTATATCAGGATTGGAAAGCAGTAGAGTATGACTAGGAACCAATCCACCCGTTAAATTATGAACGGAGATCTCATGTATGTGGCAGTGGATCTTCCCTGTCAGCACAGTACTGTGGTTTAGTCTTATCATGCATATTTATGTATGAGTCACTTGCTTTGAAACATGCCTCTACACAAAATGATAAAGTTTATGTATGTTCAAATATGTACTATGTAAGCATGTTTAAGAAAAGTTTTATGTTTATGGCACGTCTATGTATGTATGTACGTACGTATGCTCAATCTTATTTATGCAATTTCAAGTTCCAGTATGTACGTTCTATTTTAAAGCTGCATGTGATTTTATTTCATAGTACTCGTTACTTTCAATTTATACATGTTGAGTCTTTAGACTCACTAGACTTGATCGATGCTGGTGAGGATGAGTTTGAAAAGACGAGAGGTGGGGACCAGTGAGCTGGCTTGGACTGAGCGGGAGGCTAAACCCGAGGACCGCCATATTTTAAGTTCTTATGAAATGTTCAAAATACTCTGATTTCACGTTTTGATTACAATGTTTAAACAAGCATTTTTCCTTAGTAACTTTAGTTTTGTTCACTTTTTTGCAAATATTTTCGGTTGGACAGTTCGTTTATGATCACAGTTTGAAAGCTTATTTGTGTTTATGAAAATTTTTATTTTTCCGCAAATTTCAAGTAGTTCAAAAGTACGGTATGTTACAATACGTATACAGATCACATGGAACAGTGAAAAATACTTTTAGTTAAAATAACATTTTCATGATCATGTGAAACATAAACATTTTCATATTATCATAAACATATCCATATAATTAATCATTTTATCATAAACATTTCCTTTTTCATCATAAGCATAAAAGTTTTCCTTTTATTGAATTCAGATCGTTAATTGTGACTTCTGTATCATTATAAGGTTGATGGATCCATCTATCATGTAACCACTGTACTGGGCGACGGGGACATCAGCGACACTCTCACCCGTCAACTGAGCCATGGCCTATCATCATCATATGAAAATATGGTCCTCGGGCTCCATCTGGGCCTTCTCTCATATACGGGCTCCCTCTGGGGCCTTCTCCCATATATGGGCTCCCTCTAGGGCCTCCTCCCGTAAATGGGCTCTCTATGGGGCCTTTTCCCTCACGACATCCCCATTCATAACATCATAATAGTTACAATTATTTCACCTCCTCTAACGTTTTACATTTTCATCAATTTATAAAATCATGCATTTAATATCATTTTTCTCAACATATCTTTTAACGTTATCGTTTCATCATAAAATTCCATAAATAATCATAGATTCCATAAACATTTAAAATAAACATTTTGACGAATAAATATCATTCAGAGCACTGTCATGACGTGTACTAATTTTAAGGTGTAAAATTACCGTTTCACCCCTAGACGCTAAAATCCTCGAATTTGACCTTTTCATATTTCCAGTGACTCTAACATGTCCCAAATAATTATTTAAGCTTAAATTAATTTTCTCATAATTTTATTTATCTTAAATACTAGACATTTTAATTATTCTTAATTATTCGTTTTAAGGCGTTTTAATCCTGAATAATTTCAAACTTTAATATAAAATTTCTAAATTAAAAACTTAAAATTTTTATATTATTTTAGCCCTCGTGAACCACGACTCGACCCCCGTGAGCAATGTTTCGAATTTATCTTCCTCGGCCCAAGCCCCTTCGAGCCATCTTCACGTTTTTCTTGATCCAAGCTCGAGCCAGCCTGAGCCATCATCGAGCCAGCCCACCCATGAACCATACTGGACCTAAAGAACCAAAGGAACCTAACCCTAGCCTTAACCGCAAGCCACTGCCCCTGCTGCAAGCCATGACCGAGACCCCATCCAAGACAAGGACTCCTAGATCAAGCGCCTAGGACCTAGCCATCGACCCAAACACTAAACCATCCCCTTGTCGCCCTCTTAGGCCCCTAGTGAGTCACCCTAGCCAAGCAAACAGCCCCATGGCCAAGCATACTACCACTGCGCGGCTGCTGCACACATGTACGCTGCATGCGCTGCCCTCGGGTTGGAGTCCCAGCTTGCTAGGACTCCTTCCCAGCCCTGGTGGTCGAGTCCTAGCATGGCTAAGACTCCTTACCTAACCCCTCATGGACCCTAGCTATCCCAGGTCCCAGCCGAGCCCAAGTCTAGCCATTAATTCAAAAAACTGAGCCCTCAAGGTACACATACACATGATCAGTTCTAGCTTTCTTTCTTCGCGTTTGTGCAACGTTCTGGTTGTATTCTAGGACTCTAAAAATTGTGTAAATCGTCCTTGATCATATCCTAATCATGACAGCCCATTCTAACACATAAAAACATGTTTTTCAAGTCAATGATCAAAAGTTAAACACATGCATATGTATAGTTGCGAAAATAATAATTTGTGTGCTTTGTTTTTATTCAAAACATGATCAATTAGATACTATGGTGTGATAGAAGTTTTAAAGAACGAATATGGCATGCCTTTGCGTTATTAACGCACGAGTAAACGTTTTGACGATTGCGAAGAACGGCGATGAAAGACCTTGGCTTAATCTCCTTGATAAAATCGAAAGCTTCACTCTTCAAAATATTGTGTGTGCCATGTATTTGTTGGTGGGGGAGAGTTTTGGAGTTTTTAGAATTTGTCGGGGAAGGGGGCCGTGACCTGTATGGTGGTTATGGGAGGGTTTGGTACATTATATAGTTAATTAAACACTAATCAAAGCATTGACACATCAACAAAGTTAATTAGGCCCATTAAGCTCATTAGTGCTTAGTTTAATATTTTGCTTTATAAAGTTTGTGAATTTATTAGCCGAGTTGTAAAACGTTCGTATTTTTTGTTGAAAATTCAACACTAATAAAATTCGTCCCGGCGTATAAAATCATCCCAAAACCTCTTATTTTCAAAAATAAGAAAAAACATTAATTATATTTTAAATAATTAAAAACAATTATTTATAAAAACAATTTCTATTTTTTTCAGCCCTCGGTCTCCGTTCCTTGATCGCAATTCAAAAAACCCTTAAAAATACATTTTCAAGCATGTAAATAGAAAAACTACTAAAACATCATATAAACATGTCACATAATCACTTTAGTAATTAAAATTAATTAATTAACCATTTTTCATATTCTCTATATTTCCATGTAGTTGGATTACATCGTCTTAATTTTGGACCTTACAATTCCTTCCCCTTTAAATAAAATTTTGTCCTCGAAATTAGAACTTACCGAATAGCTCTGGGTAGCGACTCCTCAAGTCCTTATCGGTTTCCCAAGTAGCTTCTTATTCCGAGTGATTCAGCCACTTGACGTTGACCATTGGAATGGCTTTGTTTCTGAATATTCTTTCTTGCCTTGCCAAGATTTGGACGGGTCTTTTTTCATAAGTCATATTTGGAGTCAATTGTAGAGGTTCATGATCTAGTACATGTGAAGGGTTCGATATGTACTTTCGCAGCATTGAGATGTGAAACATATTTTGAACTCCAGAAAGCATCGGTGGCAGTGCCACTCTATAGGCTAGTGTTCCAATCCTCTCCAAAATCTCAAAGGGTCCTATAAATCTTGGGCTAAGCTCGCCTTTCTTGCCAAACCGCATAACAGCTTTC
Source organism: Primulina tabacum (assembly GCF_025594145.1). Lineage (NCBI taxonomy): Eukaryota > Viridiplantae > Streptophyta > Magnoliopsida > Lamiales > Gesneriaceae > Primulina > Primulina tabacum. The sequence continues at coordinate 31,847,896 of NC_134551.1, forward strand.
ATAAGTGCTATTTTCACAAATACATGATCTCCCACTTCAAACTCTAAGTCACTTCGTCTTCTATCGGCATAAATCTTTTGTCGGCTTTGTGCACTCTTCATTTTCTCTCGAATTTTTGCTTCAAGCTCAGCAGTCTCTTCAATCACATCCGGATCAATCTCTTTTCTTTCACCAACCTCGTCCCAATGAATAGGAGATCTAAATTTCCTTCTATAAAGTGCCTAAAAAGGAGCCATCCCAATTGATGATTGATAGCTATTGTTGTAGGTGAACTCCACTAGAGGTAACTTCGGTTTCCAACTACCTTGGAAATTGATCACACAAGCTCGCAGTAGATTTTCTAAAATTTGTATAACTCTTTCGGACCGACCATCAATTTGAGGATGAAATGATGTACTGAATAATAACATGCTCCCCATCGCTGCATGCAGACTCTTCCAGAATGATGACGTAAATCTCGGATCTCTGTCAGAAACAATAGACATAGGAATCCCATGCAGAAGACTATCTCTCGAATATATAACTCTGCATATTGAATCATGGTGAAGGTCGTCTTAATAGGTAGAAAATGCGCTTATTTCGTAAGACGATCAACTATCACTCATATAGCATAAATCCCTCGATAGTCCTCGCCAATCCCACAACAAAGTTCATTGTAATATTTTCCCATTTCCACTCGGGAATAGGAAGTGGCTTAAGTTTCTCCGCTGGTTTTTGATGCTCTGCTTTAACTAGTTGAAATGTCAAACATTCGGTCACAAAACGCAGAATATCACGCTTCATGCCCGGCCACCAATATAATAACTGCAGATCCTTGTACATCTTCGTGCTTCCCGGATGAATGGAATATGGTGTGTCATGAGCTTCCTTCATAATGAGCTCCCTCAAACATTCGTCACTAGGAACCCATAAACGATCTCGATAATGAACTATACCATCCACCTCAGAATATAACTTCGGGCCCTTGGCTTCATCTCTTGCTTTCCATTTCTGCAATTGCTCATCAGTAGACTGTCCCTCACGGATTCTATCTCTCAAAGTCGATTGTACTGATAAGGTTGCAATATTAGGGGCCTTGCCCCTAGCATATATTGTAAGCTCAAACCGCAGTGTCTCGTACTGCAACGTTCTTTGAAGATATAAATGAGTAATAACTGCTACTTTTGGACTCAATGCGTCTGCCACTACATTAGCTTTTCCCGGATGGTAACTAATGTCACAATCATAGTCCTTCACTAATTCAAGTAATCGTCGTTGTCGCATATTCAATTCCTTTTGAGCGAAGAAGTATTTCAAACTTTTGTGATCGGTGAATATCTTGCACTTCTCCCCATATAAGTAATGTCTCACTACAAAAAAAGGTCAAAGACAACGGTGAAAAACCGTCGTCGTAGGCCTTGTTAAACCTTTTCTAAAGGTCCTGTGGTTAAAGGGTGCGCTCAAAGACAACGGAGAAAAATTGTTGTCGTAGGTCTTGTAAAACCTTTTTTAAAGGCCCTGTGGTTAAAGGGTGCGCTCAAAGACAATGGTGAAAAACCGTTGCCGTAGACGTCAAAATGACAACGGTGAAAAACCGTTGTCATAGGTTTTGTAAAACCGTGGTTAAAGGGTGCGTTCAAAGACAACGGTGAAAAACCGTGGTCGTAGACGTCTAAAGACGACGGTGAAAAATCGTTGTCGTAGAACTGCAAAATCACGTTGTTAGAGGTCCTAGGTTCGCTCAAAGATAACAGTGAAAAACCGTTGTCGTAGATGTATAAAGACAACTGTGATAAAACATTGTCGTAGCTCTTAAAACCGTTGTCTTATAGCAACGAAAACGATTTTTAACCGTTGTCTTTTATCGCATTCGACAATAGTTTGTCAATGTTTCTAAACCGATGTCTTTCGCTGCAATATACAACAGTTTACAACATTTTAAATCTGTTGTCTTTGGATTTGATTTACATCATTTTAAAATTGTTGTCTTACATATATAATCATTTTACCAAACCGTTGTATATTATATTTAAACCATAAATTGTTTTATTAATTAAAAACATTGTGTTTAAAATATATATCAATTAATACTTATATAAAATCAATTCAAACATCAACTTATATATTTGATCAAGAACTATATGCATGAATTACAACAGAAATATGTCTTTCATAGACTTGTAATCTACCTAAACTAACAATTAAAAAAAGTATGTAACCATATTCCAAAAACTTAGTCAAGTTCACAAAAATAAAAATACTCTACAACCAAGACTTGCACATATCAACTCCAAAATATCTTATGTAGCTTGTTGGAATGAATTTCTCTGCTGGTGCATCTTCCAAAACATCATTACAATGCCTGTGAAAATAAAAAACGCATAATTTTAATCATTGTTAGTTTTCAACACATGCACAACTTATCACTAAAACCACTAACATATAGAACAAGTCATGTATAAAAAAGCAAAAAGTCTTGTTAGAAGACAATAAGCCACGAATTGAGAACAATATGCAATAGATAAGTTTGTAAAAAAATCACCACAACTACTTAAATGTTATGAAGATCCAAAACAGCTCCTAATGATAATTAATTATCAAAACTAATGGTTGGATTAAAATCTGCAACAAAAAATGGTTTAAAATACTTTAAAACGAATCTCAAGGCCTAGAAATTTTTTGGCATAACCTCCCCACAAGTAGCACATACCAGAAAATTTAAAAACACACAACAACAATATATATTAGAAATAAATTTAAATACAACCATACGCCACACCTATCACCTACACAACAAGACCATACATCACACCTATCACCTACACAACCAGATAATACATCACACCTATCACCTATAATTATCGCATTCTTTCAACATTTCTCGAAAGCAATGAAGAGATCCACATGTCAATGAACCAACAAACGTGCATCAAAAAAAATCACATGTCAATCAAGTATCATTTTTATTCTTGATCCACAAACTGAAAGGAAAAATGCAAGAAACCAAAATAATGTCACTTTTGAAATACACAAAAGATGTTATAAAAATCTTGAAGTAGAAACAAGAATTTCACCCAACTTAGAAGCTAAATGATGTGCAAAATGACTATTTCAGGAACAGCCCGTAAACATGTTAAAAAGTATAACAATAATATCCAAATCCGTTCAATATGAGCTGTATTTTTTCAAATAAGATGAACTCATGTCCTACCTATTCATAAATATGATCATGTATGCATTCGGCCAGCTCGGTGAGCACCTCATCAATTTCTACCATAGAATACTCCGTTTTTGTGAACTATGAACACACAAAAAAAGTATATTAGAAAAAAAAACACGACTTAATGAATTTTCAAAATGATAAGTAGCTACATAACTTGTAATTAATTTAGATAAACAAGATAATATTATTATCGATCGTAGTGAATCCCCCTCAAGAGTTGTAACTTCTTCAATAATCTGCCTTATGAATCTCATCATGTAATAACCTCATTGTTTCGCATCCAGTTGCTTAGGAGCCTATGTTAAAAAATGTCAAATTGTTAATGACAAATATACACATTAAAAAATTAGCTCGAACGAGAAATACACTTACCTTTATGACTTCCCATTGTACACGCTTTCTTCCTTTCCTTCCCTTATTTGAGTTAAACAATGTCAACACCCTTCATTAACATTGAAAATAGTTGATATATGAGTGTTTTTCATTAAATGAAATGCATCATCATTCAATGGAATATGAACTCACATTTCCACAACATATTTCCAATCCTCATCGCGAATGCGATGACTTAGGGAAGCAACCAAATAAACAATCTCCTTATAAGACTCGATGACAGTGAGAGTCCAATGAAAACAACACAAGAACATAATAAGTGTATGCAATTCACTAAAAAAACAATTGAAAATTATATTAGGATCTTACTTACCCACAACAACTTAGAACCAAAACCAATTTATCCATTGCTGCTACCACTTAGCCTATCCTCTAAAGAACTCGCCCTCTTGTTCAACCTTTTAGTTTTACCTGTTTTGTCGTGTGTATTTTTTTGCAAATTTGGGATGCTGTGTGTATTAACGAATCTGAATTTGTCAATCCTGTTTTCTTTAACCATCTTTTTATTTAGATGCTGGTCATTTCAAGTAAAAGAAAGTCAAAACTACACTACATACTAAACTAACAAATTATATGCATCTTATATAATAATATAAGAAAAGAACAAACAAACTTTAAGTTAATCGAAGACTTATCAAATATAGACAACTACACAATTTCCTGAAATTGGCTCCAAGTGAAACAAAGGACTGATGTACTCAAAGTGCAAGTTAACTTCATAATCATCTGCAAATACTTCATGATCTAAAAGAAATGCTAATTTCCTTCCCTTTTCAAGGGCTCTCTTACAATAACAATACAACATGCGCACTGCTCTTGGCATATTTGATGACAAAGTCTGGATTCTTTCGACACTAACAATTATGTTCCTTTGACGCTTCTGATAGTTGTATTGTAAACATGTTAGATAGGTGCAATATTGGAGAATTTCACATACATTTACTTTGAAATATAAGCATACGTGTACCTCTTGTCGTAGCATTATCAAATGATTTGGCCAAGCCACATGTGTTCCTACGGCATCACAAACATTTTCACATTCATTGGGAATCGGAACTGGCAAAAGTGCTAATTTTTTCATTGCTTCATCAATGGATACACGCATGCAATTTTGAGGTAATGGAACAACATGAAGCAAGTTATTAGCTCCATTGACCTCAACAACTGTTCCATATGCAACAATGTCTGTGCTAGAATCCAATGTCAAAATAACTGGTTTCCCCTAAAAGACAAATAGTTTTGTCAATAAATTGTACTAACTCTTTAGTTAAAAAATATTAAGTACTATATAACCACAACAAATGATATACCTATAAAGCAACAGATTTTTCCACAACTTTCATTTCGACATCATTCAAATCTTCATAACTGGGGAAAAATTGTCGATTTTCATTTCACTTTCATTCAATTGATGTAATTTTACCGAGCAACTTCCTTTATCATCAATCTCACTGTCCCATGCACCCTTTTTGCAGATAATTGCTTCAAGTTTTTGATTGCGTGTATCTTGCTCTTGAATTAATTTTCTAGCCTCTATCAACTCTTTCTTTTGCTCAATCATTAGCTCTCTGTCAACATCCTCAGTCTTCCAACTTCTACCAACATTGGAATATAATGTTTTAGTGATGTGACCTCCAACAGCTTTCACACGTCCACCATGTTCATCTGAATTGAGTGCTTTTGTGAGAATATCCTTTTTTGTCCCTTTTATTTCATGTTTCCCCTCACGCTTTTGTTGTTTGTAATCATCCTGTCATCCACATGAAAATATTAATTACTTCAAAAGGTTTCATTAAAATAAACTAATTGATTTTTATGTATAGTTTGCTCACAATCATTTCCACTGTTATTTGCAACTCCTGGCCATCAAAATAATAGCTCTGTTGATATCACCATCGTCACACAATTCACTTGTAAAACATACAAGAACAATCAAATGATATTTGTCAAATATGTAAAATGTTGAAAAAAAAAGCAAATGCAATTATATATATCACATGCTAGAAAAAAAAACAGTAACCCATGTTACAAGTAATCATGTGAAGGAAAGAAACAGTCACTTCTTGGACGGCACAAATGTTGAAATATTCTTATTATTTCTTCATCAAATCATGCATATCCCTTACGAGCAAGGCGATGAGGGTATATGTTTTTCTTCCTTCTTTCCTTCTGTTGATCGCTTAGTTCCTACTCAAGTGAAGAATTACAGATATCAAAATTTTTTAATTCGTCAAATACTTCATGGTGGACTTATTTTCAAAAAACAAAAAAAGATACTTACAATAAATTTGTCAGACATGCGAGTCATGACAAAAGAAATCCAGTCATCTCGTGCAAGACCATAGCCAGTAGGTGGTTGATCCAACTCCTCTAGTTTATCAAACTTGTTCGAAATGAACGTTTGAGTGAGATGTGATTTAAATTGACGCCATTTATTATTTGCCGAACTTAAATATCCCTTTTTCCAGCTTGGGGGAACATAAAACGTCAACTGTAAAACATCAAAATTGGAAATACATTAAAAAGAATGACATAACATAAGATATATATAAACAATATGAATATTAATTTTGAAAAAACAATAGAACTTACATTAACAGATTCTCATATCAATTCTTTAACTTCACTTGGAACTTGCTTCCATGTCTTGTAAGTTATCTTAACTTTTTCTCGAGCAAGCACACCAATAGCTCTGCATTTCAGCAGCAGCTTCTCCTACTGGTTGTCCAAGTAGATTGAATCTTACCTCCTTTCGAATTCCCTGAACCCTCTCCCTAGAAAGCTTATCTAGATGTGTACGACCTCTAGATGTTCTTGTTGTTTCAGTGTCTGTAGATCCCAACATTTCCTTTTCATCAAAACTCTTGTCAGTAGAAGTAAATGCAATTTTTCCTTTGCTCTTACCAATCAATGCAGGCTGTCCTAATCTCTTGCTCGATTAATGAATTGTATCATCATCATGAGACCCAATTTTAAGCTTTCTAAAAGATGTCATAGAGTCGAGATTTAACCTGTTCAACAAAAAAGTGAAAAAAAACATATCAATATAGAAATAAATACACAAAATATACAACAAAAAATAGAATAAGAAATTCATCTTCAATAAAAATTCAATTGATACAAAGATAAATAAAAGTATAAATTCAATATTGTCTACAAACTCCCATTCAAAAGAAAAATACATATCAATATTGTCTACAAATACATCTTCGAAAGTAAAATATCTTTGGTTAAGAATTGTCGACCCAAGTCCCATCACAATCTTCACGAAGGCATGATGGTTAATTGTCATATGCTCCATCAACAACCACTGATGGTAACCCTCTGGTAAAAGATTGATAGTGAATTAAAGTGTCTTCCAATTCATCATCATTAACGTGTTCAAATGACTCTCTAGTAGGAGTTTTAAGTACAATACTCCATTCAGGATCTTCAAGATCTTCAATGTAAAATACTTACTTTGCTTGACTTTCCAAGATAAAATAGTCGGATTTGAATCCAATTCTTCTCAAATTTACCAATGTGAAACCAAGATCATCTACTTTAATACCATTATTATTCTCCACCCAATTACATTTGAACATTGGAATTTGAAATTTGTGGTAATCGAATTCCCATACTTCTTTAATAACTCCATAAAAAACCATGTCTGGAACAATTGGGTTTTTATCCTTTGCACTGGCAACTCGCATTGTCTTTGCGACTAAGCTTACTCCAGAGTTTTGAGTAACTCGTATATCATCACGTTCTTTTGTAGCATATGTAAACCCATCAATCAGATAACTAGAATACTTTTACACTTTGTTGCTAGGTCCACACGCCATCCACTTCAATCTTTCTGATATTTGATGGGTGGAATGGTCAACTAAATGTGCAACCTATATTTCACAATGCCATAAATTTAGATTTTACTTAAGATACCAAGAGTTGTATGCATGTTAATATCTAGTATTTTGGAACTTACAGTATCACGCAACCAGTTAGTAAACGTTCGGTTATGCTCATCTTGTAACAACTTTTTGGACTTGGCTTTATGAGGAAATCTTGATTTCAAATCCACCATGTGTTCACTAATGAAATAATTTCTAATAGATAAACCAATAGAATGTATGCAAAGTGCATGAAAGAATTGATAGGTTGGAGATCTTACTCGACATAAGGATCAATCTCAACATCATTTGTCAATACATAACGATGTGCTTGTTGCAGTTCATCATGACTAGTGGAGTGCCCAACTGCTCTCGATAAAGGCTTAGTAATTTTTACTTCTCGATGCCTTGATGGTATCCCAATTGTGTGGACATTAGGTAGATAATCTGAGCAAAATTCGACAGCCTCTTCAGCAATGCAACATTCGGCTATACACCCTTCAATCTGATTGCGATTGCGCACAAAACCTTTCAAAATCTTCATGAATCTTTCAAATGAATACATGTGCCTATACCAAACCGGTCCACACAATTTGACCTCCCGCACAAGATGAATAGTTAAATGAATCTTTATATCAAAAATGAAGGGGAAAGTACTTTTCAAGTGAACACAATATCAACACAATCTCTCTTTGCAAGTCATCCAACTTTAAGGGGTCTATCACTTTACTATGTAACACATTGAAGAAGAAACAGAGCCGGGTGATAGTATCTCTGACATGTTTTGGCAAGACACCGCGGATGGCCACTGGAAGCAATTGTTGTATTAAAGTGTGATAGTCGTGTGACTTCAGGCCAACAAGTTTCAAATCCTTCATTGACACAAGGTTTCTAACATTGGATGAGTAATCTACAGGTACCTTTACTCCCGACAAAGAATTGAAAATACTTCTTTTTTCATCCTTACTTAGTGTGCAACATGCTGCTGGCAAAAACGTTTTCTTCTCCCCAATCCTTGGTGCCAATTCAGTCCTTTAATTCATTTCCAAAATATCTAATCTTGCTGCTACTCCATCCTTTGTTTTTCCTGGAACGTCAAGTAACGTACCAATGAGACTTTCACAAACATTTTTTTCAATGTGCATCACATCAAGAACATGTCGAAAATGTAGATCTTTCCATTACTCAAGTTCAAAGTGAAACGTCTTCTATTCGTTTTCTTAAAACGTGCTAGAAATTTTATGTTTTTTCAAACCTCACTAAATCGGTCGAACCCTTACCATACATAAAAATAGTTTCATAAAATATTTTGCTCCATTTAAAATAAAAAATCAACCAACTAGTATTAGAAAACCAAAAGAAAATAGTTTGAATCATAAAATCGTCTAACATTTTATCAAACCTAAAAATAACATTTGAAGAGTATATCCCATACTATACCCTCTCAAAACCACTCATAAATAAATCATCGTAAAATATCTTGAATATCACTTAAAATCATAAATCATAACTAGTGCGAAAAACTAGCGTCTGTCCTCGGGTTATGTGCACCTTCGGTCAAGCAAAGTCAACAATCAAGACCTCCATAAACATTATTATCATAATCACCTGCATCAATCACACCTAGTGAGTCTAAAGACTCAAAACACCATAATCTTGATAACAAGTAATACATATACAAAACACATGCACCGTAAAAATATTTGTACTTAAAATATCGTTTTCATGAAGATGCATAAACATAACATTTTCGTAAATATTATCATGATGCATGAACTTTAAACAAAACGCTTTTCATAATGATGCATCAACTTTAAACATAAACATTTTCATAAACTTTCCAAAAACGTTTTCATAAACATTTTCATAAACCATTTCATATCCTCATAAACATATTCACATGAACATGTATAAAATGAACCTTAACATTTTCCTTTTTCTCATTCATGAAAAGTATCATTTCCTACATGATCATAAACATTTTTCCTTTCCTTTATTGAATTCAGATCGTTAATTGTGACTTTCCTCAAACCTCAAAAAGTTGATGGATCCATCTACATGTAACTACAGTACTGGGCGGCGAGGGACACCAGCAACACTCTCACCGGTCAACTGGGCCCTGGCCTATCCTCTCGAATTGAAATACGATCATCGGGGCTCCCTCTGCGGCCTTCTCCCATAGACGGGCTCCCTCTAGGCTTTTTCCCCTCACGACATCCATATTCTTACTTCAAATCCTCGTATCTTCAATAGTCACAATTACTTCATTTCCCTCAACTTTTACATACTCATCACTTTATAAAAATCATTCATTTAATATCATTTTCTTTTTAAAAACAAGCATGCAACATATCTTTAAACGTTATCGTTTTATCATAAAAATCCAATAGACATTTAAAACTCATAATTTTATCATGTAAAATTTCATAAATATTTACAAATATTCATAATATCATAAAAAGAGCATTTAGAGCACTGCCCTGACGCTTACTAGTTTTTAGGTGTAAAATGACCATTTTATCCCTGAACATAAAATTTAACGTTTTTTACTTTTTCTTGAATTCATTGACTCTAACATGTGTCAAACAATTATTTAAGCTTACAAGAATTTTCTCATTTTTTTTTTATTTTGCTTGAATCGATAACTTTTAAATTAATCTTTAAATATCACACATTAATGCGATTTAATCCTGAATGAAACCAAATCTTAATATAAATTTCCCAAATTCAAAACCTAGACTTTTAATAATTATTTGAGCTTAAATAAAATTTTCCATAATTTTATAAAGCTTAAAACTAGACTGCAATGACGCTTACTAGTTTTTTGGTGTAAAAAGATCGTTTTACCCCTGAACGTAAAATTTAACGTTTTTTACTTTTTCTTGAATTCATTGACTCTAACATGTCCCAAATAATTATTTAAGCTTACATGAATTTTCTCATTTTTTTTATTTTGCTTGAATCGATGACTTTTAAATTAATCTTTAAATATCACACATTAATGCGATTTAACCCCGAATTAAACCAAACCTTAATATAAAATTCCCAAATTCAAAACCTAGACTTTTAATAATTATTTGAGCTTAAATATAATTTTTTATAATTTTATAAAGTTTAAAACTAGACTTTTCAATTAATTCTTAATTAGCGTTTCGTAAGGCGATTAAATCCCGAATAAATTCAAAACTCGTTATTTTGATCCCATACTTTACACATAGCATTTTTATTAATTATTCTACTCTTCCAAGTCATGAGCCACACCCGTGGACTCATGGATTCAATTTTAGTTCTTAAAGTCTCGAAATTGACCCCTTTACGAACACACCGAGTCATCTCCCAAAATACTCGAGCCACGCCCGAGCCACCTCGAGCCACACCTGAGCCAACCCACCTAGGGACCCTACTGACCAAGCTCAACAAGAATAACCAGCCCTGGCCCGCTCAGAACACTTTTGGCCCTCAACCCCCGATGGTATGCACGTGTGTAGGTGAGTATTATATCTTATCTAGGACTCCTAACCCAACTAGGACCCTTCCAGCTGAGCCACCATCGATCCCACCTGACTCTAACCTTCCCTAGACCATGCACCGACCCATGCCAGAAAAGCTTAAGCCCCTAAACCCACGCACGAGCCACCGGAAGCAAGCTCAGGCTGCACGCACTTTGTGATCTTCCCTCACGTTTTGTACCTCCAGCTGAGCCAGCAGCGAACCCTCTTGAGCAACCTCAACGCAGACCCCCTATGGACCCTACTGAACACTTAGAACCTATGGAATCGACCCCAGCCCCTGAAAGCAAAGACACAACATAAGCTGCAGCAACACAGCCGAAGAGATCCACTTGACAAAGACCCTTGTTTTCTTGCTTAGCTACCTAACCCACGAGCCAGCCCTTGAACCAGCCCCTCATGGACCCTCTGAGGACCCTATGGTTCTAACCTAGCCCAGCCTCTGAGCCCTGGACCGAGCCCCTCCCCAAACACAAGCTGCACACCCTATGCGCGATTCTGCACCAGATTCTCGGGTAGGAGTCCTCGTGTACAAGGACACCTCCCTGCCCTCTAACCCGAGTCCTAGCTTGGCTATGATTCTACCCTTGACACAACCAAGCCCCTAGCCAGGCTTCATCCCATGCCAATACCAAACCAGCCCGTTAACAAGAAAACCGAAACCCAAAACCCCATGACAGCAACTATCGATCCCGCCTCTTGTTCCTTGATGTGTATTGTTGGGTGTGTGTCTAGAACTCCTTTAAAACGTGGAAAATCATCACTTGATTATGTCTTAACATCATGGCAGCCCCTAAGTACTTGAAAAACATGAATCGTAGCATCAAACCGTTAGATTATATCATGCATATGAATAAATCCGAAAATAGCAACAAGAACACCATGTTTTCATGAAATCATAATTAAAAACGTTAATACGATGCGATAGACGAGAATAAGAGATATACGACGTGCCTTTGCGTTTAGTACGCACAAAAACGTTGGCGAATCGAAGAACGAAGGCTTGAGGAACCCTTGAAAACCTTTATGCTTTTCCCTTGATATTTTAAAACTTTCCTCTTGATACTGTGTGTGTGCCATGATATTTGTTGAAAGAAAGAGTTTGATTTGTGTTGGAAGAGTGGACGTGTAACAGCATGGGGTTTTGGGGTGGATTTTGTATTTTAAATACTAATTAACACACTAACAATAACTTAGGCCCATTAGAAAAGTTAATTAGGCCCAATTAGTCCATTAGTGCTTAATTTAAATATTAAAATTTATTTTGTTTAATAAATTTGGTGAATTTATTAGCCGGGTTGTCAAAAAGTTCGTATTTTTGATGAAAAACCAACACCGATAAAATTTACGTCACAGCCTATAAAATCATCTCAAAACCCCATATTTTTAAAAATAAGAAAAAGCATCACCCATATTTTAAATAATTAATAACAATTATTTAATAAAAAAATTTTCTATTTTTCAGCCTTCGGTCTGCGTTCCTCGATTGCAACTCGAATAACCTTTTAAAAATTCATTTTAATGCAACCATGTAGAAAAATATATTTTAATCATGCAAATATGCATAACATAATTAATTAATACAATTAAAACAATTAATTGAAATACACAAAAGTTTAATAACTCAAATGCATGTGATTCGCGCGGTCCTTCAAATTTTCAGGGCGTTACACAAAGAATATTGATTTCTTTTTCCAGCATGTTATCCTGTCATCGTTCTTCGACTGAAGCTTTCCACAATGATAATTAATTCTTTGAACTTTTTCTAAAATTTCATTGCCACTCAATGATTTTTGTGCGAGGTTAAATTCTTGCTTCCCATTAAATGCCTTCTTTTGTCTTCGATAAGGATGACTTAAAGGTATAAATCATCTATGGCATGTATACGACATTTTTTTAAAATGCTTCAACCTGGTCGAATATGTTTCTTCTTCACAAATAGGACATGCATGATATCATTTCACAACACATCCTGACATGTTCCCATATGCAGGAAAATCATTGATTGTCCATAGTAGAACAACTTTAAGAGAGAAACTTTCTTCTCGACATGCATCATAGGCTTCAACATCTTTATCCCATAAGCATTTTAAGTCGTCAATAAGAGGTGCTAAGTAAACATCGATATCATTACCCGGCTGTCTAGGACCAGATATCAACAAAGTGAGCATCACAAATTTTATCTTCATACACAACCATGGTGAAAGATTGTATGTGATCATTAAAACATGCCAACAACTATATGCAGAACTCATCAGACTATGAGGATTGATCTCATCTGCTGACATAGCGAATCTAAGATTTCTTGGCTCATAAGCAAAATCTGGCCACATGCGATCAACCAATTTCAAAGAGGGCGAATCAGCTAGATGACGCAAGTATCCATCACGAATTCTTTTATCAGCATGCCAAGTTAACTCCTTGGATATCACCTTATTCCGAAGCATTCTTTGAAATCTTGGAATAGGTGGGAAATACCACAAGTCCTTTGCAGGAATTCATTCCTTTATCTTCGATTTGTTGCCCAACTTCCACCTTGACGTCCCACAAGTAGGGCAATTTGGAAAATCTTCGTACTCCTTCCGGTATAAGATACAATCATTAGGACAAGCATGAATTTTCACATAGTCCATCCCTAATGCGCGCAAGCTTTTCTTTGCATCATACAAAGATGAATGTGCGGCATTTGCTTGTTTCTCGACGCCTCAAAGACAATAAATTTACCACTAGGCGGTCGAATAGACACTAATCGCAGACGAAAATAAATCGAAGCTCCATTCGCTGATAACCAATCCATACCAAGAATGATATCAAATTTAGGCATATGGAGCACAATAAGATCTGCCCGAACCACATCTCTGAATAAACGAAGCTCCAGATTCTTCACAATCTTAGAAGTGAGCATTTGATTACCCTAAGGAATAGAAACTTGGAAACCCTAACCCATATCCTCAAGAATAATATTCAGTCGCTTGATGAAGGTTTCAGATATGAAAGAATGTATAGCTCATGAATCTAGCAGTGCATAGGTAGCTACACCTCGAATGATAATCCCCCTTGCGGCGAAAATGTCTTTTAAATCCTTTCGTGTTGAAGCTTAAGGAATTTCTATCATTAATTTCCCAAAGTTACGTGAAGATTACGTGTTGAACTTAAGCACTTCTTGAAAAATTGCATTTGAGCCCTTCATTTTTTTGCAAATTTCTTTTTAGCCCCCAATTTTTCGAATAATTGCAATTTATCCCTTAATGTTTTCGAGAATTCACATTTTGGTCCCTTAAATTTCGAAAATTACATTTTTGTTCCTTAAGAATTACGAAATTGCAATAAAGTCCCTTAAATTTTGGATATTACATTTTTTGTCCTTAAGAATTCGGAAATTGCATTAAAGCCCCTTAAATTTCGGATATTACAATTAAGCCCTTACACTTTTCGGAAATCCAAATTAAGCCCATTAACTTTCAACAATTGCACTTAGACCCCACAAGAATTTTCGAAACCCTTGCAAACTCTTAATTATGATTTTTCTTTAATTTTTGGTCATAAGACTTTTATTTGGAATTATTTAATCATTTACATAACATAAGGCACAAAATCAATACCAATTCCAACGTTTCAAAAATCATATCTTAATTTTCAACTAAGGTAGAGCATGCAACCTAATTTCTTCTAGGTTAATCTTGTAACTAATTCAATTCTAATAAACACTTTAACATTTAATTCAATAAAAGCAATATAAAAATTTTAAATAACTAGGTTACCCGTAATAAGAGTCGTGTCTGGCTCCTCTTCAGCTTCCTCTGCATGCATAACATAAGCTCGTCCCACATTGGGTGCTTTCTTCTTTGGGCAATCGGTAGCTTTATGCACATCTTCCTTGCATATAAAACACTTGTATGTCCTCGACATGCATTTGCCAAGATGCTCTTGTCCCACATTAGGTGCTCCAGGATTTTGTTGCTTTGGTGATCCTTACTTCTTGACTCGTCCTTGGGTCTTTTGAGGCCTTGGAGGTCTAGGAGGATCCCATATACGGCTTCTTATTTGGCTACGAATTATTTTGATGTTGCTGCCTCTTGCGCTGCATCTCAAAATCCCTGTCTTTCAAATATTGCTCAGTTTGAAATGCATAGGTGGTAGCAGTAGCATAATCCAGGGAACGCATCATCATCATATTGTGTCGTGTGGTAGGTCGTAGACCATCCATGAAGTGTCTAAGCTTCTCTACAGCATCCCTTGCAATAAGGGGCCCCTATCAAATTTCCTCACAAACTAAGCAACAGTCGAGTCTCCCTCACGGAGGCTCATAAACTCCCTCTTCAGTCGCCCTATAAAATTAGCAGTAAAATATTATCATAGAAAATATCCTTGAATCGAGTCCAAGTAAGAGTAGCGATTTCAATACCATGCTCAGCTCCTTCCCACCATAAAGAAGCATCATCCTTGAACATGTAAGTTGCACACACCACAAACGGTCAGCATCCCCCATATGCAGATAACGAAAGTGCGCCTCGAGTGCAAAAATCCAAGCCTCAGCAGCAAAGGGATCCGTGGTACCAAAAAATTTCTTCCGCACTAGCCTCGGAAACTGGTCATAAACATCATGTTGTGGTCTAGGAGCATGCTGAAACTCCTCAAAGAAACGGGTCATGCCCTAAAGTGCGCGAACAACAGCAGCCCCATTAGGAGGTGGGAGTGTATTCTCTTGACGGTTCTCATTGTTCTCGGCTTGATTCTCAATAACAGGGGCAATTCTGGGGAGGCATTTTATCTGAACGTTTTCCAATTTCTAACGTAACCAACATGCATTTAAATCTATATTTTCTAATCATGCATCATATCCTAATTCATTTTAGCAATTTTTAAACATATAAAACATGTATTCTCGTAAAGCTATTAAACATGCGATGTAAACATAAACTTCATATAATCATGCAGGTAGCATAATATAAATCATATAATGCATGTAAACTTATAGAACGAGCCTTGACGACTGAGCTTCCCGGCACTGATGGTGGCACAACCCTTTACAGAACCATTTCTCTGATACCATTCTGTCAACCGCCGATTCTGAAGGGTACTGAGACGCCAGTCGATTGTGAGAATTGGTTAGAGGATATAGAAATTCTATTTGAATTTCTTGGTTTCACAGATGATTGTAGAGTTAAACTAATTGGGCACCAGTTACGGGAAGTCGCGAGGAGTTAGTGGCTGGTAACAAAAGAAGCCTTAGAACAGCGTGGTCCAGTGATTACGTGGAAAATTTTTAAAGTAGAATTCTATCAAAGATTCTTCACCGTATCATACAGACAGGATAAAGGTGCAGAGTTTGCAAATCTGAGACAGGGTCAGTTGAATATTGATGAGTATTTGGCCCAGTTCTTTACCTTGCTACGTTTTGCCCCTCTCGTGGCTAGGAACGATGAAGCTGTATTTGATCAGTTCATTCAGGAATTGAATCCGGAGATACGTACATTGGTAAATGTGAAACGACCGAATAACCTTGCTGATACTCTGAACAGAGCCAAAAGAGCAGAAACAGTTCTGATGAGACAAAAGGAAGCTTCGTATGTTCTTCCAACACCGAGACCACAGCAACTGCCTCCCAGAATCGAAATTGGGAGCAGCAGTAGTGGAAAGAAAGAACAGTTGAAAGCTCGAAAGAAGCAGTTCAAGAAGTTAGGGAGCAGAGGCATCTGATCGCAGTGACCGGGGAACAGACCCGGAATGCACTTGATTCTATAGTGGCAGAGCTATCGCAGATTATTTCAAGGAAATGGTAAGATTCGGACCTGAAACGGACAAAGAATGAACATGTGACAGAAGAGTTGCTAAAGTCGTCTCAGATGAACTTCCGGGTTTGCCTTTAATCAGGAAGATTGATTTCAGTCTTGACTTGATATCAGGTACTGTTATTACTTTTAGAACTTCGTACCGAATGATATTGATTGAATTGAAAGATTTGAAAGATCGAATAGCAGATTCATTAACCGAGATTTACATCTGATTGAATGGTTCTCGTTAGGGATGTATCAGCTATAGTGGTGAGTTGATAAACTCTGTGTTCAGAATATTTGATAATTATCTGATTTAGTTATCTATGGTATTCTGGTATATTCGAAGATTATGACTGCTTTGGTTGAATATCTGAGTATTGTATTGAATATTCTAGGAACTGGAAAGTTGTATGCAGCAACTGTTGAAATGTGCATCTTGACTGAGACAGATTGTGTTCAGGGTTTGTTATATCTGAAGATGATATATCTATTGATTCTAGCACAGTTGAGACCGCGATCAGTTGGCCGAGACTGATATCAGTGTCATAAATTTGTAGTTGCATGAGTTAGCAGGCTACTGTATCTGATTGTTATTCTGTACTGCTTGAGAATGATTATTTTCTGCAGCAGTATTTGATTCAGATTGTATACAGTTGAGACTCGATACCGTTCAAGCCGAACCAGAACTAATTTTGAAAGTTGAAACAGTTCAGAAAGTTGATCAGAATGGGCAGGACTTGATTATTGATAGTCAGAACATGGTATCCATCAGAATATCAGGTAAATGATACTGCGTTGTATGTGAATAACCGATGGGTTGTGCGAGATATTTCGGATTTGAAATAGTTAATGTTGTCAGAAATATACAATAGTTGATTTAGTATTCATCCTGATAGCAGAAAGATATATGATAGTCTGAAAAGACAGTTTTGATAGAAACAGATAAGATTAAATATGGCAGAATTTGTACTGAATTGTCTGAATTACTGATAGATGAAGACAGAAAGAATGAAACCCGGAGATTTTTTATATAGCTTATCGATTCCTGAATGGGAAGGGGATTACATTTCCAAGGATATCGTGACAAATCTACTGCAATACTTCCGGGATTGAGTATTGATTGAGTTAGGAGTGATAGATTGACCTAGTCTGCGAGTGCTAGCTCGTACATGAAGATGTAAAGATATGATTATATTACTGGGATTTATGTCAGAAAAATGATCAGATTACACAGAGTGTCGAGAGTTGATTATATCAGACCATGATTTTGGTTGACTTTGCACGTTTGGCGGGAAGTACAGCAAGAGTGGGTACGAGATTATATATGATTATTACATATCATTCACAAATTGACGGACACTCAGAGTGGGTTATCCGGATTTTGGAGAATATGCTTAGAGTTATAATGCTTGATTTTAGCACTAGTTGGCAGGATTTATGTCATGTTGTGAGTTTTCGTACAACAACAGCTATCAGACGAATATCGAGATGGCACCATTTGAAACATTGCACGGTAAGAAGTGCAGGTTCCCTCTTTAGTGGGATGATATCTCTGAGGTTCCTGAGATTGGACCTGATATGATCAGAGATCCAACTGAGGTAGTGAAGCTGATTCAAAAGAAAATGAAGACAACTCCGAATAAACAGACTAAATATACCAATGTCGGATGATGACTGTTGGTATTTGAGACAGAAGATTACATAGTGAAATTGACTAGGATTAAACAGATTTGATAACATCTGTTGCTGTTGATTTGCTATGAGCTGTTGACTGGTATATACGGATGCTGTATAGCCAGTATTTTGAGATTGATTTTATCAGAGTTACTTTGAGTTATATTATGATATTATATTCTTGAAGTATTACTCCAGAATGGAATCAGAATCAATTGAATAAAGATAGTTCGGAACAAAGACTATTCCGTTGTTGAAAGTTCAAAGGAATGGTTAGGACAGCTAGGAAGCTATTTAGAAGACAGAATCTGGAATGAAATAAAGACTCTAGAATTGTTTCAGTGGGGTAAGTTTTCTTTTACCTTCTGTAAATATATATCTCCTTCTTTTATCAGATTTGGTATCTGATATGATAACCTGGGATATATAAGTTGATTGCCTGTGATTTCGGGGACAAAATCGTATCTTAGGGGGGGAGAAATGTAATGCCCGAGATTTTAGCTTAATACTTTTGAGTTATTATGTATTATGAATAAGGGAATGGAAGAACAGATATGGAGAAGTGACGTTGCAATTTGAATATAGTTGCAAAGTATAGTGTTGGAGTAGAAAGACCAATGCACCCGCGGTAAAATAGTCAGCGCACCCACGGTGGTTCTTCTGAAATTTTGGAGTTGGTACAGTAGAGTCCCCGCACCCGCGGTCAAAAATGCACTGTACCCGCGGTCGTGCCTTCTAAAATTGTGGAAGTAGTACAGCACGCTCAGTGCACCCGCGGTCCAAGGGCTAGCGCACCCGCGGCAAGACGTGCAGAACATGCAATGAGCCGCGTTTTTCTTGTCATGCATTGGGATATATATAGGGCTACTACTCAGCATTTCACATGGAAAAATTGAAGGAAATCCTCTGAAAATTCCTTTAAACTTCACCTTGGGTTTCAAGTTAGAATTTTGTGGAATCCGTCCGTCTGATCTGTAATCTGACTTCAGTAACGAGTTCTTAGCGACGACAGCCACAACAGGACGCAAGTTTTATTGAATTCTGGTATCATTTGAAATTACGATATTGGGGGAATTGTGATTTGACTGATATATTGTGTTCTGGGTATACTGATTAGTATAAAACTGAAGACAGATCGAAGAACGGGCTGTGTATGTAATTGTTATGATTTTTTTGAAGTAATATGATCGAGATTGTACAGACTTGATATCATGACCTATTCTTATTGAAGATTATGATTCCTATTGATATCGATTATGAATTATGGTATTATTTCTATGATGTTGAGATTGACGGGGCGATCGAGACTGTATTATTATGCCATCGAAACATCAGTAGATTGATTGTGATCAGATTCAGTATTGATTGAGATTGTATCATGATATCGTTGATATGGATCAGATTATGTTTGATTTGAGTATTGATCGGAACAGGTTTTGAATTGAGTTATACATTGATACAGTATATTCGATATTGTCATTTCAAATTTGATATGGACAGATTTGACTTCGATACTTAGACTTCGTCAGATCGAGAATAAAAAGGTATAAGTCAATGTGGTATTGGGAGATCGACTCAAGTAGGATATACTTGAGTTTCCCTAAATCACATACTTATTGTTATTATATGCATTGATTTGATTTGATATGCTTGTTCTATTGATTTATAGAAAGCACGTATTAGATGAGTATTAGACGAGTGACCTTGTGACATAAGTGCCTGATACTGGTGGGATCGCCACGGGCACATTGCACGATGTCACAGGATAGTGAATTGGCGATAGTGCCAAAGTCTGTGACGGATAGGTCCAGACACTGGATGTTTGGTTATATCGACGTGGATAGAATTGGAGTTTCTTCTATTACTGTTGGTCGATATAGGAATACCAACATCTGGAAACCGGGATCCCTAGACTAGGATTGAGTCTAGTCTGAGCCGTGGAGTTACGAGTATGATTTATGATTTCATATTGATTATGTTTCGGATTTGATACATGTTACTGATATTTGTTACATGCTTTTACATTTTTTATATGATTGCATGTTTCATTGATTTATACTGGGATTTTATTCTCACCGGAGTTATCCGGCTATTGTCGTGTTTGTATGTGTGCATGACAACAGGTGGGACAGGTTCAGGGTCGAGGAGATGAAGATAGATCGTGATTAGAGTGGAGACTACGGACTTGGATTAGAGATAGGGTTTGGACACTTGACATTTAGTTGTTAAACCTTAGTTGAATGATTGTATAAATAGTAAAAGACTTGTACTTAAACACTGATATATATATTAGATTAAATCCCATTACATTCCGCATTTTAAAAAAAAAAGAAATTTACACCCTGTTTATTATAATTGATTAAATTGTCCTAATGATGATTAAGAGCATTATTAGCGTCCGGATCCCCACAGGAAGTGACTAGTCTTTTATCATCTGGTCGACTGATCAGTCTTAGCTCACTATTGCTCATGGGGACAGGTACTAGGCATCGACGTGAAAATATGGAAATACGATCGTCAGGCTCTCTCTAGGGTCTTGTTTCGTAAATGAGTTCCCTTTGGGGCCTTTTCCCTCATGATATTCCCCCAAAATTTTTATGTTCGCCGTATCTTCTTAAAACGGATCCCCACATATCCTTTATCCTCTTTCTCACAGTCAATTCACATCATTCAAAATATTTTTCTTTTCTCCTTTTTTCATAAAATATGTTCCAAAATCATCATAATATATCATTTAACATGCGTTATGATCATTCGGGACATAATATACGTGTTCATTTTCTTTATTTTCCACAAAACATATGATATGTTGGCACATATTTTCCCAAAAAAAGAATTTTAACTGTCAAAATTTTACAGCTTTACAATATATCATAAAATATCATATTTACATCAAAATCATAATAATATATCATTTAACATGTGTTATGACCCTTCGGACGCTGCCAGCCCTTTTTGTAGAACCTAGGTGTAAAATGACTGTTTTGCCTATAGAAGTAAAATATCTCGATTTTGATTTTTTCTTACTTCTATTGAGTCTAACCTCCCCTAATAATTATTTAAGCTTAGATTTAATTTTAAATATTTTATTTAGCGTAAATTCGAGGATTTAGATTTAATTAATTTTTTATTAATTCGTGAAGCGTTTTAATCCCGAATTTAATCAAACTTGAATATTTTAATCCCAAGCTTTAAAAATAAACTTTTTGTACATAAAATACCTTCGTGAACCATGAACCGACCCGTTTGGACCATGGCTCAACCCTTTTTCTCTTCTCCCTTACCCTAAATCGATCATAAGACACTTCCCTCGAGCCCTCTAGCATTTTTCTCGATCCATGCTCGAGCCACCTCAAACCATCACGTGACTAGCCCACCTAGGGAACCTACTGACTAGCCCTGACCCATCTAACTAGCCCCTAAACTTTGCACAAGCCCTACCCGCAAGACCAAGAGCCGTTTAAGTCTCCTAGTTTCCCTAGGACCCTTATTACTACTTAGCCATCAATGACATCTGAGCTTATCCGACCCTAGACTAGTCTCAGCCTCAACCAAGCCAGCCTTGAGCTCCCTGGTCCATGCTGCAGCCTCCTGCACAAGCAACAGCCGCTCGAGTCCCTTTCCTATGCGCCTAGGATCCCTTGCTCGGCTAAGACTCTTCACTCGAGCCACCACCATGCCCAAGCCCTCTGGACCATCCCTAGACCACCCTCAGGCCTCTCCTGGACCACGCCTTGCCAGCCTCACATAGGACTCACACCTCCACGAAGAAAAACCAGCCTCGCGCAGCCCGATAAGTCGAGATCCCTCCAACATGCACAGCCCATTCCAACTCATGTCCAGCCCTCGTTTAACTCCTAACACGACACTATCATAGCCCTTTAACGTTCTATATTGGCAGCACGTCCCATAGAAATTATAATGCTAAATAAACAAGCGTAAAATCTTCACATTTGAAAATAATTGTTGTTTTGTTAAATCATCGAACGTAAATATTTTTCATGCGAACATAATTAAAACATGCATATTGTGGTCTGAATGATGCGTCAAATGGTTTAGAAAATGAGCCTTATATTTTTAAAACCCTCGAATATACGATCGTCGGTGAGAGGCACGAAGAAGAACGAACGGACGACGAAGAACCCTAGATTTCTCCCTATGCACATGTCGAAATTTAGTGTGTGTTGGTGTGTCTGTGGGGCAGCTGATGTGAGTCTCAAAAGACCTAGGTTTGTATTTTTATAGATTTAATTTGTATGATAATGGGCTTGGGTTTTGGGCTTTCAAGTATAGGAGCAATTGAGCCTACTCAAAGTAGTTAAATTGGGCCCCATTACATCTATTTAATTGAAAATTAAAAGTTTTCAAATATAATGCATTTGATATTTAAAAAATCCCTCGTTTGCCCAAAACCGGCTTCCTAGATAAAATCGTGCTCGTCTTGTAAAATAATTTGAACTCTATCATTTTTAGAAAAATCAAATAATTTTTAATCATATTTAGAAGCCTTGAAAATATTTATTTTATTTCTATTGTCCACGGTCTCCTTTCCCAACCTATTATTGAATATTTGGATAAAATCTACAATTCTCATGAAGTCATGCCAATAAATCATTTAATCATGTAGTCAAGCCTTTAATCATATCATATGCATCACGTTAGAATTTAAAATCAATCATGCGAAGCACGTAAGAAATTTAAATCATTTGCATGTATGTGGTTTACGTAGTTTAGTTTTTGACGTAACAAATCCTCCCTACCTTTAAATAAAATTTTGTCCTCGAAATTAAGACGCACCGAATAATTCGGGATATTGACTCCTCGTCTCTGACTCTGTCTCCCAAGTTGCTTCTTCCTCGGAGTGATTTAGCCATTTGACTTTGACCATCTTTATTGCCTTGTTCCGCAACATTCTTTCTTGTCTACCCAAAATTTGAGTAGGCTTCTTCTCATATGACAGGTTTGGCAAAAATTGTAGTGGTTCAAAGTTCAGTACATGTGAGGGGTATGATATTTACTTGCGAAGCATCGATATATGGAAGAAATTGTGGACTCCTACGAGATTATGTGGCAACACCACTCGATATAGTAATGCTCCCACTCTTTCAAGTATCTCAAATGGTCCAATGAATCTTGGACTAAGTTTAATTTTCTTGCCAAATCCTATAAAACCCTTCATAGGTGCTATTTTTATGAACACGTGATCAACTACTGCAAACTCGAGATCTCATCTCCCTTGGTCCGTTTATCTCTTTTTTCGACTTTGAGAAGTTTTCATTCTTTCGATCTTGGCTAACATTTCCGTTGTGTGCTGAACTATCTTGGGTACTAATGTAGCTCTTTCTCCTACCTCGTCCCAATGAATGGGTGATCTACATTTTCTTCCGTAGAGTGCCTCGTATGGAGCCATTCCTATGGATGATTGATAACTGTTATTGTAGGTGAACTCCACTAGAAACCCATTGTCGACCTCGATACTTAACAATGCCATCATCGACTGAACATAACATGTTGTCCTTCGATTCATCTCCCAATCAATATCCTTCAGTGACTGCTCAGCCCTAAAAGCTTTGGCAACGGCAGTAGTATAATGAGCAGGATCAATGAGCATCACATCGCGTCGGATCGTGGGCCACAATATGTCAAGGAAGTGTTGTAATTTCTCCGCCGCATCATTCGCAATCAAGGGCACAAAATGACAGCTCCTATCAAATTTCTGTACAAACTAAGCTACTTACAAATCCCCCTGACGGAGGCTCATAAACTCTCTCTTAAACCTAGAACGTACATCAGATGTGAAATATTTGTTGTAGAACATCCTCTTGAAGTCCTCCCAAGTCATAGTCGCTAGATTCACTCCTCGGTTCGCTCCCTCCCACCATAAGGAAACGTTGTCCTTCAGCAAATAGATGATACAACGAACTCGGTCAACGTTCGCCATATCCATATAACGAAAAATAACCTCCAAAGATCGAATCCATCCCTCACCAACGAAAAGACCAGTAGTGCCATTAAAATCCTCGGGGTTCATCCTCCTAAAACGCTCATAGACTGCCTCTGGTCAAACCCTCGCAACATTTCCAACATGCTGCTCAAGTAACTGTGCCATGCCCGCTAGTACACGAGCACTAGCGTCTTGATTAGGAGGTGGCGGTGGAATCTCCTCCTCGTGTCTACCCTCACTACCAGTACGAAGAACTCGTCTAGAAGGCATATCTGTACCATTTGTCCTAACCACGTGACCAACATGCACTTATTATTTTAAAATAACAAGCACTTAACCTCTATATCATGCATCATGTAAGAATTAAAGAACTTTAGCATATAAATTATAAAGCAGTAAAAACTCACATACTTGAGGCGTGAGTTCTTGAGCTTCTCGGAGTAGCAGTACCAAACCCTTTGGGATCTTTGGCTCTGATACCAACTGAATCGACTCTCACCTTTTACTTTAAAATTCCACTAATTTTTTTTCTCCATTAATTCGAAAACCAACAATTAAAATAACATAACATTTTTCATTAGTCAAAATAATTTAAAAATTTAAATTTCAAGTGCATAAAATCGTTAAACTTCGTCAATTACAAAAACTCAACTTTTACCTTGAATATGATCAAAACTAACTTCGAAATAAAAGATAAAACTCTAATAAAATCCATAACAAAAATCCTTTAGAACTTTTAACTAACAAGCTAATGTGGAAAATAAAGTCCCTTGTGAGTGTGCTGCGTACTCGATCCACTAAGGCGTCAGCACCTCCCTCAATATCATCATCACCTGCAGTATTCAAACATAGTGAGTCTAATGACTCCGCACGTCCTAAACTTGAGTAACAAGTAATATATATAAATGCACATGCACTCAAATTGTAAGGCCCGAGAATTTGATTACTGTAATCTGAAATGATTTGGTGATAATTGAGGTGATTATAGATGGAAAGGATTAGATTTGAAAAGACGGAAGAAAACACGAATTATGTGCGAGGACAGTACACCTCGCGCATATGCGCGGCACTGATGCGCGCATATGCGCCAGATAGGCAGAGGACCTCGCGCATATGCGCGAAGAGTGGGCGCGCATATGCGCGAGTTGTGTGGAAGGACTTGGGCGTGACCAGAAGGTCTCGCGCATATGCGCGACTTGTGTGCGCGCATATGTGCAAGCAGTCCAGTAGCCAAGGTGCAAAAAAGAACGTTGGGCACATATGAGCCGAGATAGTACGCGCATGTGCGCGAAGTGATTATTTTTCCATATGCCGGGATAGTAGGTCTCGCGCATATGCGCGAGTCATGCAAGATGAAAAGGTGCCACTTGCCCCTAACATGCAACGTATATATATATATATATAGATAAGGATCAAACAAAGGAATTCTCAGAAAAAGAAACGATGAAAGAGAAGCTCTGGGGAAGAGAAGTTTCTTCGAAGACCAGGAATTGATTTGGCCAAGATCCGTCAGTCCGAATTTGAATCCGAGTATAGCACCGAGTTCCTAGCGAAGATAGCTACAACATGACGTAAGTTTTATTGAATTCTGATATTGTTTGAAATTATGATATTGGGAGAATTATGATTTGACTGATATATTAAGTTCTGTGTATACTGATCAGTATATAATTGAAGTTAGATCGAAGAACGGACTGATTATATAATTGTTATGATTTTAGAGTTGATATGATCAAGATTATACAGATTTTCAATTGTTATCTGTGATTATTGAAGATTATGATTCGTATTAATATCGATTATAAAGTTGTGGTATTATATCTGTGATGTTGAGATTGGCGGGATTAACGAGACTGTATTGTTATGCCGTCGAAACATCATTAGATTGATTTTGATAAGATTCAGTATTGATTGAGATTGTATGATGATATCATTGATATGGATCAGATTATGTTTGATTTGAGTATTGATCAGAACAGGCCTTGAATTGAGTTAGACATTGATACAATGTATTCGATATTGTTATTGCCAGATTGATTTGATAGGCAGGGAGTTTGAGACTTCGACAAAGTCAGATCAACAGAACGAAACGAAAGGTATAAATTGATGTTGATGCGGGATTGCACAACTCGAGTTAGATTTGACTGGAGTTTCCCAAAATCACATACTTCATCTTATTGTATTGATATTTGCAATTGATGTGATTGTTATCTTTGGTTTATTGATTTATGTATTGAGTCATAGGCTGATGCGCCTAGTCGTAGGCGATTGATCTCGTGACAGAGAGGCCTGATAGTGATAGAATAGTCGCTGGGCCATTGCACATTGTCACAGAGGTTCGGCAAGATACGCCAGGGCAGATCCGCCTAGTCTTGGACAGAACCGCCAAGACACCGGACGTTTGGTCATATCGATGTGACTTAGAAGATGAGCGACTTCTATTTCCGATATTCGGTATAGCTAGGACCAAAGTCCGTAATAAGAACCTACCATCACCACGACCAAGGGAGTATGTGAGAGATTGTTACGTTCTTATTCAGATCGGGATCCCTAGATTAGGATGAGTCAAGTTAGAGTCTAAGAGTCACAGAGTGTGATTCAGAGTTTGTATTGATTCATGTTTCTGATTTTGATACATGTTATGAATATTTGTTTCATGATGTTATATCTGTTTATATGAAATGCTTGTATACATTATTTATACTGGGAATGTAATTCTCACCGGAGTTATCCGTCTGTTGTCTTGTTTGTATGTGTGCATGACAACAGGTGAGACAGGATCAGGATCATGAAAAAGACGAGAGATTTTAGTTAGCGTGGAGATCCAGGCCCAGAAGCAGAATAGGATTCAGCACTCGATGTATAGATGTTGAACCTAGTTGAGATAGAAACTTGTAGTACATGATTGTACTTTGACTTTGACATGTATATCAGATAGATTACTGTTACGTTTCCGCATTTATAATTTAAAAAGAAAAAAATTTAGTCCCACTTTTCTTAATTGTTATATTTGACATTAATAATGAATAAGACATGAATTAGCGTCCGGGTCCCCACAGCAGGTGGTATCAGAGCGATAGATCCTTTAGACTGGGATAGGAGCTAGTGAACGGGGTAGAATGAGTTTTCTTTCTTTGCTTTTGATTGCTAGCATGATTTACTGCTTTAATACATGTTTAGCTGTTTATCTGATTTGATTGGGAATATGTATTGTTTTAAAATGAATCAGAACCGATTCTTGATCAGCAGTAAGATGAATAGAGGAGGACTGAAACAGGTTTGTTGTATTTGGTTACTAATTCTTTTGGTAATCAGATATACCTCCTCGAAGAATCTCAGAACTGGGTAGTATTTCGACTAGTCAGATGGATGTGTCAGAAACTCCGATGAATATAATGTTAAAGAGGTTTCAGTCATTTCAACCGCCGATTCGTAAGGGTATTGAGACGTCTGATGATTGTGAGAGTTGGCTGAATGATATTGAAGTTCTGTTTGATTCACTTGATTACCCAGATGAACGCAGAGTTAGATTGATTGGGCATCAGTTATACGAGGTTTCAAAGAGTTGGTGGATCGCAACCAAAGAAGCATTAGAACAGCTTGGTACCGTGATTACGTGGAAAATCTTTAAAGCTGAGTTTCATAAAAGATTTCTCCCAGTATTGTACCGAAAAGATAAGAGTACAGAGTTTGCCAACGTGAAACAGGGCCAGTTGAATATTGAAGAATACGTGGCAAAGTTCTCTAATTTACTACGTTTTGCTCCTCATGTGGCTGGGAATGATAGAGCTGTAGTTGATCATTTCATCAGTGGATTGAATCCTAAAATAGCTGCATTGGTAAATGTAGAACGACCCCATTATTTTGCTGACGCCTTGAACATGGCGAAGGGAGCTGAAGCAAGTTTGATTCCACAGCGAGGAATGTCGTATGTTGTTCGCCCACAGAAACAACAACCTTCAGTTCAATTCTTGCAATCACTGTCTCGAATTGATAGTGGCAGTAGTAGTAAAGGAAAAGAAGATTTCCTGAAAGCTCGCAAGAAATAGTTTAAGGAACTAGGGAGTGGTTCATCTAGCTCCAGTGGTTGTAGCAAGAGTTATACAGGAGAGTACTGCAGAACTTGTGGAGGAAGACATTCCACAGATCAATGCCGAGGTGTGTTCGGTAGTTTCCGGATCTGCAGACAATCAGGACACTTTACTAGAGTATGTCCACAGAGAGGTTCCCAAAGATCTCAGGGAGCAGAACAATCTGGATCAGTGGCACCGCCTGATAGACCATCACCGGTTGTTCACTCCTTCCAACCACCAACGACTCCTCAGTCACAGCCAGGGCCAAGAGGAAGCCAGACAGGTAGCCAACCTCCTAGACAGTAGGCCAGAGTGTTGCCTTGATCAAGGAACAGGCCCAAAGCGCATCTGAGAAGATGGTGACAGGTAATTGTTTCCTGTATGGTTATTTTGCATATGTATTGATAGATATTAATGCATTCCATACGAATATCTTTGAATGAATTGCATTGATATATGCTTTGTCTATTAAGTTATTATTTGCTGTAGTATTTATCTCTTTTCTGTTTGGGAGAGGTTTTGTATCAGTGATATCTGTTAGACTTTATATGCTACAGTATGACAGATATGAGATTGAGTTAAATTGCATTGTACTTGGGTATACGATTTTGACTGTATTATCAGTACTGATATGTTGACTAAGTACAGAGCTACCGTTGATTTTTCAAGAAGATTGAAAGATTCAGATAGATATGATTGATGAATGAAAATTTTACGGTAAGGATTCTAGAATTAGGATTCCTTGGATATGAATGATGTGGAAGACTCGATTATTACAGAAAGGAACGGAGGAATTCCTTACGCATTCAATTGATTACTGAAATCGAGTTTATCATTGGCTGATTTGCCAGTAGTATATGAAATTGCTGATGTTTCTCAATTGGAATTTCAGAGTTGCTTCCAGTCAGAAAGATAGATTCTAGCATTGAATGAATGCAAGGTACTATTCTTATTTTTAGAACACAGTACAGAATAATACCGATTAAATTGAAAGACTTGAAAGATCAGTTAGAAGATTTCTAGCCGAGAGTTACATTTGATTGAGTATTTCTATTTGGGATGCTTCAGCTATGTTTGTGGGTTGATGAACCGTGTGTTCAGAAGTATTCTGATGATTTTATGCTCGTTTTATCTATGATATCCTGAGATATTTGAAGCATATGACTGATCAGATCGAACATTTGAAAATTTCATTGAATATTCTGAAAATTGAAATGTGGTATACAGAAAATGTTGAAATGTGCATCTTGACTGAGACAGATTGTATTCAGGGTTTGTGAGATATCTGAAGATGATATATCTGTTGATTATAGTACAGTAAAGCTGTGATCAAGTTGACCGAGACCGATAGTATTATCAGAAAGTACTGTTTTATGAGTTTAGCAGATCAGTATCGATGAGTGATGTTTCGAATCTGTGTGAATATTGCTGTTGTTCTCTATCCGTGTTTGAAACAGATAGTAAACAGTGAAGAATTTATATTGTACAGTCCGAACCAGAGCTGATTTTGAGAATTAAAGCAGTTCAGAAAGTTGATCAGAATGTTCAGAACTCGATATTGACATCAGAACAGAGTATCGATCAGAATATCAAGTTTGTGACAGTGTGTTATATGCGAGTAACCGTCTTATTGTACTGAATATTTCAGATTTGAAGCGACAGATATTGTCAGAAATGTACAGTAGTCGATTCCATAATCATCCTGATGGCAGAAAAATGTACAGTGATTTGAAAAGACAGTTTTTGAGAAAAACAGACGAAATCAGATATTACAGAATTTGTATCGAAATGTCTGAAATACCAGCAGGTAAAGGCAGAAAGATAGAAAATCGGGGAATTATTATAGAGCTTATTTATTCCTGAATGGAAAGGGGATCGCAATTCCATGGATTTTGTGACGAAACTACCGAAATCCTCCCGAGGTTGAGATGTGATTGGGTCGTGATGGACAGATTGACTGAATCTTTATGTTTCATTTGTACAAGATGACGTACATACATGACCAGATGACAGAAATTTATGTCAGAGAAGTAGTCAGATTGTATAGAGTGCCGAAGTCGAGTGTTTCAGACTGTGATCTTTGGTTGCTTCACAATTTGGAGCAGAGTTGCAGCAGGCTCTAGGTATGAGGTTATACCTGAGTACCACATATCATCCACAGACTGACGGACAGTTAAAGCGGACTATCCAGGCACTGGAGGATATGCTTAGGGCGATAGTACTTGATTTTAGCACTAGTTGGCAGGATTTATTGTCATGTTGTGAATTTTCGTACAACAATAGCTATTCAACGAGTACTGAAATAACATCGTTTAAAGTATTGTACGATAAGAAGTACAGATTACCTTCTGTATTAGAATGATATCTCTGAGGTACCTGATACTAGACTTGACATGATCAGAGATATGACGAAGAAGGTGAAGCTGATTCAGAAGAGAATGAAGGCAGCTCAGAATAGACCGACTAAATTTACCAACGGCAGACGACGACTGTTAGTAATTAAGAAAGATAATTCAGAATGAAGACTATTCTGCTAGTGAAAGTTCAATAGAGTTGTTAGAATATCGAAGAAGCTATTTGGAAGACAGAATCTAAGATGAGACAGAGATTCCAGAATTGTTTTATTGAGGTGAGTTTTCTGTTAGCTTCTGTATATACCTCCTTTGGTATCTTCTTTGATATCTGACTTGATTACCTGTGATTTCGGAATTGATTACCTGTGATTTCGGGGACGAAATCATATCTTAGGGGGGGAGAAATGTAAGGCCCGAGAATTTGATTACTGTAATCTGAAATGATTTGGTGATAATTGAGGTGATTATAGATGGAAATGATTAGATTAGAAAAGACGGAAGAAAACACGAATTATGTGCGAGGACAGTACACCTCGCGCGTATGCGAGGCACAGATGCGCGCATATGCGCGAGATGGGCAGAGGACCTCGCGCATATGCGCGAGTTGTGTGGAAGGACTTGGGCGTGACCAGAAGGTCTCGCGCATATGTGCGACTTGTGTGCGCGCATATGCGCGAGCAGTCCAATAGCCAAGGTGCAAAACAGAACGTTGGGCGCATAAGCGCCATGATAGTACGCGCATGTGCGCGAAGTGATTATTTTGCCATATGCCGAGACAGTAGGTCTCGCGCATATGCGCGGGGCTAGGGCGCGCATATGCGCGAGTCATGCAAGATGAAAAGGTGCCACTTGCCCCTTAAAGCAACGTGTATATATATATATATATATATATAAGGATCAAACAAAGGAATTCTCAGAAAAAGAAACGAAGAAAGAGAAGCTTTGGGTAAGAGAAGTTTCTTCGAAGACCAGGAATTGATTTGGCCAAGATCCGTCCGTCCGAATTTGAATCCGAGTATAGCACCGAGTTCCTAGCGACGACAGCTACAACAGGACGTAAGTTTTATTGAATTCTGATATCGTTTGAAATTATGATATTGGGGGAATTATGATTTGACTGATATATTATGTTCTGGGTATACTGATCAGTATATAATTGAAGTCAGATCGAAGAACGGACTGATTATATAATTGTTATGATTTTAGAGTTGATATGATCAAGATTATACAGATTTGCGATTGTTATCTGTGATTATCGAAGATTATGATTCGTATTAGTATCGATTATGAGTTGTGGTATTATATCTGTGATGTTGAGATTGGCGGGGTTACCGAGACTGTATTGTTATGCCATCGAAACATCAGTAGATTGATTTTGATCAGATTCAGTATTGATTGAGATTGTATCATGATATCATTGATATGGATCAGATTATGTTTGATCCAGGCCCAAAAGCAGAATAGGATTCAGCACTCGATGTATAGATGTTGAACCTAGTTGAGATAGAAACTTTTATTACATGATTGTACTTTGACTTTGACATGTATATCAGATAGATTACTGTTACGTTTTCGCATTTATAATTTAAAAAGAAAAAAAAATTAGTCCCACTTTTCTTAATTGTTATATTTGACATTAATAATGATTAAGACATGAATTAGCGTCCGGGTCCCCACAAAAATCATACTTTTTATTTGAAATAATTTTAAGCATAAATAAATCATATATCTTAAAATCATGAAATCGTAAAGCTTTGCATCATTTACCATTTTGGGTGAAATTTGATCCCTGAAAGTGACTAGCCTTTTATCCTCTGGTAGACTGATCAGTCTTAGTTCACCATTGCGCATGGTGATGGGCACTAGGCACCGACGAAAAATTATGGAAATATGATCGTCGGGCTCCCTCTGGGGCTTTGTTCCATAAACGGGCTCTCTCTGGGGCCATTTCACTCACGATATTCCCATAAAATTTTAAGTTCACCGTTCTTTCTTAAAATGGATCCCCCACATATCCTCTATGATAGGATCGATTAAAGGTGGAGGAGTGTTTAGAAGGAGGGGTTGAATAAACACTCACAATTTTCACAACCTTTTCGAATTTAGATGAGTTAGTTTAGTGGTAAACTGATATTCGTGAATCTTGTAAGTCAATATCAATCAGTTAACAAAGAATGTACGGAAATAAACTGACTGATAGATAAAATAAAAACTGAAATAAGAAGACACATGATTTTATGGATGTTCGGAGATTTCAAATACTCCTACATCACCCCTTCAGTCACAATGATATGGATATGATATTCACTAAAAGACTTTGATCGATACAAACAGTTGTACAGACCCACTTCAGTTTTGAACTTAACAATGCCAAACTGAAACTCTTAGTTAACAACTTGTTTACAGTACTCACTAAAACTGAAATATTTTAGCATAACTGATCTCTTGCAAGATCAAGTATTATAGTATGTGCTTGAAAGCTCGAAGTATAGCCTGGAAGCTATGAATGTATGCAATATGCTTGAGCTTTTATATTTGCAAGGATTTCAGCAGAGTAACATAATAGTAAATTGATCAGTTGATTCTTTTATACTCTGAGAGAGTTGTTCAAAAGTTGTTTCTCAGCTGCTCTTCCCTGCTATTTATAGGCTTCCCTTCAACGATAATTGTAATATCCCAACCTTTTATAATTTTATTGTCAATGATGTCTTCTTTTAGTTGGTGTTTTGGATTTATGGTTATTGTTATGGTTATTGTTGTATGGTATTGTGAGTTATTACAGTTTTGAAAGTTAATGGTGAGATTTTGGTTGATGTTATTCTTTGGTATGGTGTTTAGGGAATATGGTTATTGGATATTCATGGTTTATTATTGTAATGGATATTTCATATGGTTTTGGTGGTGAAGTTTATGTGGGATGGATATTGTTATGGTTATGTCCATTGGAATGGTTAAAGAATGGTTAGTGTTTTGGGGTCATGTTTCATAGTTGGTGATGGTTATGGAGGAGGATTAGTTGTTGTTGTGATGGTTTTTATAGATGAATTGATCAAGTATTTGGTTGGATGTTGCATTGGTCTTTTATGGATTTGGAAGAGGAAGGAACCTAAAGGGGTTGGTAATGTTTTTCGATTCAGGGAGCAGCTCCACAGCGCTGCTGTTGGCGTGGGCTACAGGAGCGCGCTGCCATTCAGCACCGCAGCGCTGACAGGGCCGAAGCCCGAAAGCTACCGGGCCGAAGCCCCAGCAATGCAGCGTTGCCAGGCAGCGCCGCGGTGCTGCAGGCCCCAAGAAGGGAGCGCCGCAGCACCAAGGGATGGCGCCTCGGCGCTAGCCAGTGCAGAAGTGCTTCTTAAAAATGCGATTTTAGGCATTGGAAAGGACTTTGATACACCATTCAAGAGATTTCTACTCATTTCCATCTTTTTCCATTCTCTTCCATCGGTTCAAGCCTTTTCCCTACAAGTTTTCTCTCCTTTATCTTCCACTTCAAGCTCAAGGATCCTAGTAGATTTCTTGTTAGTTTTTTCTGCTAAATTCCAAGCTCCAAGGTAAGAATTCTATATTTTTGGAGTTTAAAAGGGTTTGAGGAATTGAAGGTTTGAGTTGGTTTGGTTGATTCTTATGATTAATGTTGATGATTATTGGTTGATTGTATGTATTATGATTTAGGAATTACTTTGAAATCATCTAAGCAACAACTTGCTTCTTGGGCTGTAAGTAGAAGCTCTTCCTTCTTGCGCACATGATTTATATGTACAAAGGTCATGTTTATTGATGTCTAACTCCTTCCATTGTTATGTTATTGATATATTTGTTGTTAAATATTCATTGATTAAGGATTACCATTGCATTTATTGACAAAAGAGCTAAGAAGTCATTGTTTCCTACCAAGTGTTTGTTCTATTGCCTCAATGAATTTTCTATTGATTAAAGTAAATGATTCATAGTGTTCATATGCATATTATTGGCCAATTTCATGATACAGTTTTGATATTTATATCAAAGAGATACTTATTACATGGTCACAGGTCACAGAACTATCAATTCATTTCTTTAAGTCACGCCAAGAAATACCATCTATATTGCCTTGATAGCTATTGTTCATTGAAGATGGTATTATATTTCATTGTCATATCCATGTTATTCAAGCCAAGCCTATGTATATGTATTTGTTATTTATAGCTTTCTACTTATTGAGTTTTAGCTCATTCTAGTTAATGTCATGTGATGCAGGTGACAAGAAAGTATGAAATGGATTGTCAAAGGCGGAAGAAGTCATATAGAAAGATAAGGGGAAACTTTTGTAATGTAACACTTATTTTGGTGTATTGAATAGTGGAAATTTCAATTAACATGTATTTTGTAGAATAAACCGAGAAAATTTGAGGTGGCTTTTGAATATCTTTTGATGAGGATTTTGTGAATGGTTATGTTTATAGGTTTGAAAATTTCATTATGCAAATATTATCTTATTTTTCCCCTTCAAATTGTTAGGCTTCCGCACATGTTATTCGTTAAATTTTATTTTCATGGGAGTGGGGTGTTTCAATTGGTATTAGAGCCAATTTTCTTCGGACCATATATGTCTTCTTCTACCCAAGACAATCCAGTATGTTTAATCTTGCATCTATTGATTTTGACATCGATGAATGATTATATTGGATTATCATTGCTATGTAATTGTTTCTCCTATATTTTAAAGTGAGCTCTTGTGTAGGAGAATGCCTCCTAAGCATAAGGTTATTGATAGAGGTGATGAGACTGCTGCGACCGATAAGTCCTCTAAAGTGGTTGATGAATTTAGTAAGCTCTTGAAAGAGAAGCCAAAGTGCATGAAGAGCAAATTCAACAATTATTGAGCATACACACTCCGACCCAGGGTCGTGGCCTTGGTAGAGGGCAAGGCAGGGTAGAAAGCACGGAAGAGGGGTCTTATGATCGGTTTAGGAGGGTGAACCCTCCTGAATTTGTTGGTGGGTCAGATCCACTAGTGGCTCTTGAATGGATAAAGGCGGTGGAAGCTATCTATGATTATTTGAAGTTCAATGATGGAGATAAGGTGAGTTGTGCTATCTTTATGTTGGTGAAGGCGGCTCGTATTTGGTGGGAACCCAACAAAGTTACTGTCAATGTTAGTGACTTAAAGTGGACCGAGTTCAAGGACTATTTCATGCCAAGTATTTGTCAAGTGAAGTCAAAGCAAATAATGTCAAAGAATTTCTTGAGTTGAGGCAAGGTACCATGAATGTCAATGAGTACACTTTGAAATTTGAGGAAGGGTGTATCTTTGTTCCCTTCATAGCCGAGAATAATAAAGATAAGGGAGAACAGTTCCTTCGTGGGTTGAGGCCAGAAATTAGGCGGGATGTTCATATGTCAAAAGTTGTCACATACCAAGATATCATTGAAAGAGCATTGTCTGTTGAACATGATGAACAAGAAATCGAGAAAGACGGCAGTTAAGAAGACAAAATTTCCAAGCAAGAGGTCAAAGAGCAAGTGGTAATGTACGAGGCTGCCACAAGGGAAAGGGTAAGATGGAGCCGTGTGGCAAGGCTCCATTGTGTTCTTCGAATCCTGAGAAACCATAGTCTCCTAAGTGTGGTAAACTGCACAAGGGAGAGTGTTCGATTGGCAGTAGCAGATCTTACAGATGCAAAGAACTGGGACACACGACGCATAAGTGTCCTCTTTCTTAGAATAAAGGAAGTGTACAAGGCAGGATTTTTGCAATGACAAAAGAGGGTGCTAATCCTGATTCTTCGGTAATATCAGGTAATATTATAATATTCGGCAAAGAAGCACTTACATTGATTGACACTGGTGTGACTCATTCTTTTATATTTGAAGTGTTTATGCATTTTTTATCTGTTGAACCTACTGTCATGCCTTTACATTCCAAGATTGTGTTACTTTCTGGAGATGAAATTTGGACAACCTATATTCTTAAGGCCTGCCCGGTACAAATGGGTTCAAGATTATTGTTTGCTGATTTAGTTGTTATTCTGATGGCTGCCTTTGATGTCAAACTGGGTATGGATTGGTTGCCTGCGTAACGTGCAATGATTGACTGTGTGGGCAAGACAGTGAAATTTTTAAATGATGATCATGAAGTTGAAGTGTTTGTTGGTTTAGGTTCTTCGTTGAGTATCCCTATTATTTTTTTTTTGCAAGCTACTAAACTGTTGAACAAGGGGTGTATTG
The DNA here is from genome assembly GCF_025594145.1 of Primulina tabacum. Taxonomy (NCBI): domain Eukaryota; kingdom Viridiplantae; phylum Streptophyta; class Magnoliopsida; order Lamiales; family Gesneriaceae; genus Primulina; species Primulina tabacum. The sequence goes on from NC_134551.1 coordinate 31,884,898, forward strand.
GTTGTTTGGCTTTGGTATTGGATGTTAGAAGAGAAGATAAATTGCAATTGCAGGATATTTATGTGGTTTAGGATTATCCTGACGTATTTGGTGATGATGTGCCTGGATTACCACCTAATCGAGATGTATAGTTTGTTACTGAAATGATTCCAGGGACAACTTCAAATTTTAAGGCTCCTTACAAGATGGCTCCGACCGAGATGAAAGAATTAAAGAATCAATTGCAGGAGCTATTAGATAAATGTTTCATCCACCCTAGTTCCTCGCCTTGGGGAGCTCTAGTTTTATTTGTGAAAAAGAAAGATGGATATTTGAGATTATGTATTGATTATCGAGAACTGAACAAGGTAACTATTAAAAACAAACACACTTTGCCGCGGATTGATGATCTTTTTGATCAATTGCAAGGAGCCACAGTGTTCTCGAAGATTGACCTCCGGTCCGGGTATCATCAATTGAAGGTAAAAGAAGAGGATATACCGAAGACTGCGTTTAGAACGAAGTATGTTAATTATGAATTTTTGGTGATGTCGTTTGGACTAACAAATGCTCCTTCAGTTTTCATGGACCTAATGAATCGTGTCTTTAAGCCTTATTTGGATGACTTCGTAAATGTTTTGATTGATGGCATTTTGATCTACTCAAAGACACGAGAAGTTCACCGTGAGCATTTGAGAATTGTGTTGCAGCTATTGAGGGATAAGCAACTATATGCTAAGCTAAAGAAATGCGAGTTCTGGTTGGAGAATGTGGCATTTTTAAGCCACATCATTTCGAAAGAAGGAATATCTGTGGATCCTTCTAAGATTGATTCTATCAAGCAATGGCCCATTCCGAAAACAGTTTCTGAGGTAAGAAGTTATTATAGACAGTTTGTAGAGCCCAAAATTCAGTATACGTAAAACCCATGCATTTATTAAATTGTCAAATTGTTTATTTAAGTTTAAATGGATTTTTAGCGACGCATGATTTATTCAAATGCATTAATTTTAAATAATTTATGTTTATGTGATGCACGTTAAAATATTTTCTTGAGTTTCATGTTTCAGGCGATTAGTCGATGCGGGATCGAGGAAAAGACCGGCGACAATTTTTGGCAATTTTAATGCGGTATTTTATTTTAAGTTAAGATGGGGCATTTTAAATAATTTATTTAGTTGTAGCATTTTAAAAGCCTAATTTGGTTATTAAGTGATTCTAAAATTTCAGAATTTTAAAAGGTGTACCTATTGTGTATTTTATTCCAATTTTAAGATGCTAGTTTTTTGTGAGGAGTTAGTATTTTAGTTAGTATATTAAGTGATTATTAGTATTTTAAAATAGCATGCTAATTATCATTTAAGCAATATTTTAATCCCTAATTATTAAATAACACACACACACACCGAGACACACACACACATACGCGTTCTAACACCTATGCACACACACCATCTCTTTTCCTTTCATCTTTTTGAAGAGAAAGCCTAGGGTTTTGAAAGAAAAACAGCCGCCCCCTTCCCTCTGTAATTTCCAGCAAGTTTCCGTCACTTTTCTTCAAGAAAAATAGTGCCACGTTCTTCCCGGATCATCTCTCGCTTCCTTCCCGCTACGGTGTCATCGTTTCAGTAATGTTAAATATTTAAAGGCATATTTATTCTTTCGTTTATGCATCGATCTTGTCATAGTAAATATTTTGATGTTTATTGTATGAAAACCATGTGTATGTTATGTAAGAGTTTGAGCAAATATGGTTGGATCACTTTTGAAACGGTTTTTGGATATCAAAACTCAAATTTGATGTCTTTTTAATTACTGCTATTTTTTGGTCAGTTTTTTGGAAACACTTTCAACATATGAAACTTGGAACTTTTCAAATACCTTCGATTTAATATAAAATTCGAAATATTTGGTTAATAATTGGGTCAGTTATGGCCATTTTTGTGGCACTGCTCAAACTGCATTTTTCCGAAAATTATGTTCTTGATGTGTTCTTGAAGTTTTATTGTTGCAGGCTTCGTTGGGGATCAACGGGTGAGCGCTGCTATGTTTAAGTACATCGAGAATGATGTAGTGATGATTTTTGATGTTTCGTTTCGTGTCGTTAGGCACTCGGTTGAATTAGAAGTCGTAGGAATTGATTTGGTGTCAAATGTCGTGTTCACGGATTGAGTTGCGTCGTTTGTGATGCATAGTTGTTTTGAGGTGTTTGTTGGAGTTTTATTAGGTGCCATAGCATCCTAGGATGGGTCTTGAGGCATTGATTTATTGTCTGTATGATCGAGTTAGGAGGGATAAGCATTAAGTGTAGTGTTTCTTCGTCGGTTCGCGATTCCAGCACGTACACGGACCTATAGACAGATCCTGGCACGGGGTCCGTGCACTTTTTCCTTCAAAATACGATTTTACAGTGCCTACCCAGACCCCTACACGGACCCGTACACGGGGTCCGTGTACCCCCCTCTTTAAAAATAAAAAAATTATAAATTTTTTTATTTGAATATGAAATATAGGATTTGTTTTGTGGTTATGAATATATAAAACATACGATTTGTTTTGGGGTTCTATATCATGTTTTAGTACGATTAAGCGAGGTTAAGCCCCGAGTGATCTAGAATGTCATAAGCTATTTATTTACTTCGGTGGTGAGCACGTGCTACCTACGTCTAAGTTATGTAAGATAAGTGTTTGAACTCATGTTAGTATGTGCAGCTGTGGCCCCAAGCGAGATCCAACGAATCCCTCAAAGCCAAGTAAGTATGTTCGACATGTAAAAGAAAATATTTTCATGTTTTTAGGTATGCTAAATGTCTTCTGACCAAATTATGTATGGGATTGGAAAGCGGTAAAGTATGACCAGGGGCCAATCCACCTTGTTAAATTATGAACGAGTTTAGATCAGGATTGTAAAGTGGTAAAGTATGACCAGGGACCAATCCACCTGTTAAATTATGAACGGGGATCTCATGTATGTGGCAGTGGATCTTCTCTGTCAGCCCAGTACTGTGGTTTAGTCTGATCAGGCGAATTTATTTATGGGTCACTTGCTTTGAAACATGCCTCTACGAAAAATGATGAAGTTTATGTATGTACAAGTATGCAAGCATGTTTAAGAAAAGTTCTATGTTGATGGCACGTCTATGTTATGTATGTATGTTCAAGTTTAAGTGCAAGTTCAAGTTCCAGTATGTACGTTCTATTTTAAAGCTTCATGTGATTTTATTACGTATTACTCGTTATTCTCAGTTTATACGTGTTGAGTTTTTAGACTCACTAGACTTGATCGATGCAGGTGAGGATGAATTTAAAGAGACGAGTGGTGAAACCAGTGAGCTGGCTTGGACTGAGCAGGAGGCTAAACCCGAGGACCGCCTTATTTTAAGTTTTATGAAATGTTCAAAATACTCTGATTTCACGTTTTTTTTACGTAGTTTAAACAAGTACTTTTGTCAGAAAACTTTATTAGTGATCTCTTTTATTACAAATACTTTTGGGTGGACAGTTCGTTTAAGAAAATTTTTATTTTTCCGCAAATTTCAAGTAATTCAAAAATTGCGGTACGTTACAGTTGGTATCAGAGCGGGGTTCTTGTAAAGGGTTATGCTTACTGCCAGTTGCGAAAAGCTAACGAAGCCACACCTCAAGTCTGTAAGTTTTAAAATTATAAATTATGTTATATATTAAGCATTAAGTCATGATTTCAGCATGTCCATGTTTTAAGTTAGATTTACGTGCATCTTATGTTATTGATATTATGTTCATGCATAGTGGGTTTACGTGTTGGGTAAATTGTTGGAACAGTATGCTTCCTAGACGCTTTATTAACCGTGAAGTAAGGGATGAGGACAGGGAGGCTCGAGAGGAGGGGAAAGACGCTTCTCCTCTACCACTGCCAGATATGCAAGCACAAATGCTTGCAGGTATGACTCAGTTCTTCGCACAATTTGTGGGGAACCAGGCTGTAGCTGATACGGAGGCTAGCCCTAGACCAGAGGTGGTGTATGAGAGGTTCAAGAGGATGAACCCAAAGGAGTTTTTGGGGACTACTGACCCGATGTTAGCTGAAGGATGGATTAAGTCCAACGAGGTGATATTCGAGTTCATGGAGCTGCAGGATGCAGAACGGGTTAGGTGCGCCACCTACTTGTTTACTGGAGACACCTGGCTATGGTGGGAAAGTGCATTAGTGTCACTTAACTTGCAAAACTGGCGTGGAATGGATTTAAGGAGGTCTTTTACTCCAAGTACTTCATTGAGGAAGTACTCTCTCGCCTGACCAGGGAGTTCATGACGTTGCGTCAGAGGGATAGCAGCGTTGCCGAGTTTGTGAGGAAGTTTGAGAGGGGGTGTCACTTTGTGCTCATGATAGCTAATGATGCCCAGGGGAAGCTGAGGCATTTTATGGATGGGTTGCGGCCGATCTTGCGCCGCGATGTGAGGGTTGCTGGTCCGACTACCTACGCCATTGTAGTATCTAGAGCCTTGGCGGCAGAGCAGGACTAGAAAGATATCGAGGTCGACAGGCAGGGCAAGAGGCCCTATCAGGCACCACAGCAGCAGCAACAGCGACCAAAGTTCAAGAGGCCACTCCAGGGGGAGTCAGGGAAGAAGCCATACCAGGGACTGCCGAAAGGCAAGGGTCCTATCCCACAGCCGAAGGCTCCTCAGAGGTCGGAGTACCCAGTGTGCCCAAAGTGCTACCGCTAGCACCCGGGGCAGTGTTTATATGGGTCGGGCGATTGTTTCAAATGTGCAGCTAGTGATCAAATGCTAAAGGAGTGCCCGCAGTGGAGGGAGCCAACCCAGGGGAGAGTATTCGCCATGCATGCTTAGGAGGAAAACCCAGGCACGACGCTATTGACTTGTAAACTCATTTAGTTAAACACCGTATTATTCTGCCATGCATGTTTTGAATTGTATTTAGGATTTTAGTGTGATAGTTAATATTGTGGTGACTTGGGATATAAATTTCTTCTATGCTTGAGGTTGAGGTTAGAATTTGGGATATAAGTTCGTGTGTGCTAACGTCTCCCAGGAAACATTTTTATAAAGAGAGTTTCCACGAAGGCCCTGATAGACTCAGGAGCCGCCCACTCTTTTATTTCACAAACATTTGCTAGTCACCTGGACGTCCATTCTATTGGACTCGACGTGAGCAATTCAGTGACATTCCCATCAGGGGATGAATTGTCAGCTACTACTGTGGTCAGAGACATCGATCTAGAGCTGCAGGGCCACCTAGTGTACGCCGATTTGATCGTGTTGCCGATGCCAGAGTTTGATATCATTTTGGGAATGGACTGGCTGACAAAGTACAAAGTTCTTATTGATTTCCAGAAAAGGTCAGTGTTAGCAAGACCTTTGGGTATGGAGCAGTTCCTCTTTGAGCCAGCTAGATGGAGGAGTTTCTCTCGCATGATCTCTTGCATGCAGACGCGGAGACTTATTCACAAAGGGTGTCAGGCTTTCTTGGCCAGTGTTATTTCTGCACTTACGTACCCACTCTATCATTTACTAATGTGCCAGTAGTCAGAGATTTTCTTGACGTCTTTCCAGATGATGTCACAGTGTTAGCCATGCTATCGGGGCAAGGAGATTTTGTGTTGTACCCCGATGCTTCTAAGCTCGGTTTAGGCGCAGTGTTGATGCAACATGGTCGGTTTATAGCTTATGCTTCCAGGCAGTTGAAAGTGCATGAGAAAAACTATCCGACTCATGATCTTGAGTTAGCTGCAGTTGTCTTTGCGTTGAAAATATGGAGACACTATTTGTACGGCGAGAAATGCCAGATATTCACTGATCACAAGAGTCTCAAGTATTTCTTCACGCAGAAAGAATTTAATATGAGACAAAGGCAGTGGTTGGAGTTGGTAAAAGATTACGATTGCGAAATTAGCTACCATCCGGGGAAAGCTAATGTTGTGGCAGATGCCTTGAGTCGAAAGGTTGCAGTCATAGCACATTCGTCAGTACAGATATCTCTTTAGTCAAAGATTATGAGATTCGAGTTAGAGGTTTATCATAAAAGCAGGGATCCTAAACTGTCTAATCTGACAGTCCAGTCTTCTTTGTTTGACCGAATCCGTAAAGGTCAACCTTCAGATGAGCAATTGCAGAAATGGAGATTGAAGGATGAAGCTAAGGGCAGTGTACTCTACATTGTGTTTGATGGTATTGTGAAGTACAGAGGAAGGATGTGGGTGCCTATTGTTTATTCGATCAGAGATAATATTCTGACAGAGGCACATGCATCTCCGTACTCCATTCATCCAGGAGGTACCAAGATGTACAAGGATTTGTAGATCATGTATTGGTGGCCAGGTATGAAGAGATACATCCGTCGTTTTGTATCTGAATGCCTCACTTGTCTGCAAGTGAAGGAAGAGCATCTGAGGCCAGCACGAATGCTTAAGCCACTCCCTATCCCCGAGTGAAAATGAGAGAATATCACCATGGACTTCGTTGTTGGATTGCCGAGGTCAGTCAGGGAATCTAATGTCATTTGGGTTATAGTGGATCGACTTATTATGTCGGCACACTTCTTGCCTGTGAAGACGACTTTCTTCATGACACAGTATGCTGAGCTCTATATTCGGGAGATAGTATGATTGCTCGAATCCCAGTTTCTATTGTGTCTGACAGGGACCCGAGGTTCACATAGTCCTTTTGGAAGAGTTTGCAGCAACCATGGGGACGAAGTTGCTATTCAGCACAGCTTTTCACCCACAGACAGATAGCTAGTCTGAGCGAGTGATTCAAATTTTGGAGGACCTATTGCGATCCTGTATGATCGATTTCCATGGGACTTGGGAATCGAAGTTACCCCTAGGGGAGTTTACCTACAACAACAACTTCCAATCATCTATTAGTATGGCTCCATACGAGGCATTGTATGGAAAGAAGTGCAGATCGCCGATTCATTGGGATGAATTCGGTGAGAGGTCAGAGCTTGGTCCAGATATTGTTCAGCAGGCTGTAGACGTAGTGGTCAAGATCCGAGACAGGATGAGAACAACCTAGAGTTGTCAAATGAGTTATGCTGACAAGAGGCGAAGGGATCTAGAGTTTTCCGTAGGTGATCATGTTTTTGTAAAGATAGCACCCATGAAGGGTGTTATGAGATTTGGGAAGAGAGGCAAGCTTAGTCCGAGATTTATTGGACCGTTTGAGATTCTTGACAGAGTTGGGACACTAGCTTATCGTGTAACCTTACCGCCAAATTTGGCCGGTGTACACAATGTGTTCAACATCTCGATGCTAAGGAAGTACTTAGCGAATCCTTCGCACGTTTTGAGTCTTGAGCCGTTGCATCTTGCTCCAGATCTGTCGTATGAGGAAAGACCTATCCAAATCCTAGACAGACAATAGCGGAGACTTCGGAACAAGGTGACCAAGTTGGTCAAGGTTAAGTGGTTGAATCAATCAGTTGAAGAGGTCACTTGGGAGACATAACCGAATATGAGGAATTGCTACCCAGAATTGTTTGGTAAGATTTAATTTCAAGGACGAAATTTATATAAGTGGAGGAGGACTGTAGAGCCCAAAATTCAGTACACATAAAACACGTGCATTTATTAAATTGTCAAATTGTTTATTTAAATTTAAATGGATTTTTAGCGACATAAGATTTATTCAAATGCATTATTTTTAAATTATTTATGTTTATGTGATGCACGTTAAAATATTTTCTTGAGTTTCATGTTTTAAGCGATTAGACGATGCGGGATCGAGGAAAAGACCGGCCACGATTTTTGGCAATTTTAATGCGGTATTTTATTTTAAGTTAAGATGGGGCATTTTAAACAATTTAGTTAGTTGTAGTATTTTAAAAGCCTAATTTGGTTATTAAGTGATTCTAAAATTTCAGAATTTTAAAAGGTGTACCTATTGTGTATTTTATTCCAATTTTTAAGATGCTAGTTTTTTTGTGAGGAGTTAGTATATTAAGTGATTATTAGTATTTTTAAATAGCATTCTAATTATCATTTAAGCAATATTTTAGTCCCAAATTATTAAATAACACACACACAACGAGACACACACACACATACACATTTTAACACCTATGCACACACACCATCTCTTTCCCTTTCATCTTTTTGAAGAGAAAGCATATGGTTTTGAAAGAAAAGCAGCCGCCCTCTTCCCTTTGTAATTTCCAGCCAGTTTCCGTCACTTTTTTCTTCAAGGAAAATACTGACACGTTCGTCCCAAATCGTCTCTCGCTTCCTTCCCGCTTCGGTGTCGTCGTTTATTGTACAAAATCCATGTGTATGTTATGTAAGAGTTTGAGCAAATATGGTTGGATCACTTTTGAAACGGTTTTTGAATCTCAAAACTCGAATTTGCTGTCTCTTTAATTATTGCGATTTTTCGGTCGGTTTTCTGGAAAAACTTTCAACATATGAAACGTAGAACTTTTTGATACCTTCGTTTGATATAAAATTCGAAACATTTGGATATGAATTGACTGAGGTATGGCCGTTTTTTTGGGACTGCTCAAACTACATTTTTCCTAAAATTAGGTTCTTGATGTGTTCTTGATGTTTTATTGTTGTATGCTTCGTTGGGGATCGACGGGTGAGTGCTGCTGTGTTTAAGTACATCGAGAATGATGTTGGGATGATTTTTGTTGTTTTGTTTCGTTTCATTAGGCACTCGGTTGAATTAGAAGTCGTAGGAATTGATTTTGTGTCAAATGTCGTGTTCACGGATTGGGTTGCGTCGTTTGTAATGCGTAGTTGTTTTGAGGTGTTTGTTGGGGTTTTAATAGGTGCCATAGCATCCTAGGATAGGTCTCGAGGCATTGATTCATGGTCCGTATGATCGAGTTAGGAGGGTTAAGCCTTAAGTGTAGTGTTTCTTCGTTGGTTCGCGATTCCTGCACCTACACGGACCTCTAGACGGACCGTGGCACGGGGCCCGTGCACTTTTTCCTTCAAAATACGATTTTCCAGTGCCTACCCGGATCTGTACACAGGGTCCGTGTACCCCCCTCTTTAAAAAAAAATCTTATTATTATTTTTAATTTGAATATAAAATATCGGATTTGTTTTGTGGTTATGAATATAAAACATAGGATTTGTTTTGGGGTTCTATATCATGGTTTAGTACGATTAAACGAGGTCAAGCCCCGAGTGATCTAGAATGTCATAAGCTATTTATTTACTTCGGTGGTGAGCACGAGCTACCCATGTCTAAGTTATGTAAGATAAGTGTTTGAACTCATGTTAGTATGTGCAGCAGTGACCCCAAGCGAGATCCAACGAATCCCTCAATGCCAAGTAAGTATGTTCGACGTGCAAAAGAAAATATTTTCATGTTTTTGAGGTAGGCTAAATGTCTTGTGACCAAATTATGTATGGGATTAGAAAGCGTTAAAGTATGACTAGGGACCAATCCACCCCGTTAAATTATGAACGCGTTTAGATCAGGATTGGAAAGCGGTAAAGTATGACCAGGGACCAATCCACCTGTTAAATTATGAACGGGGATCTCATGTATGTGGCAGTGGATCTTCTCTGTCAGCCCAATACTGTGGTTTAGTGTGATCATGCATATTTATGTATGGGTCACTTGCTTTGAAACATGCCTCTACGGAAATTATGAAGTTTATGTATGTACAATATGCAAGCATGTTTAAGAAAAATTTTATGTTGATGACACGTCTATGTTGTGTATGTATGTTAAAGTTTAAGTGCAAGTTCAAGTTCCAGTATGTACGTTCTATTTTAAAGCTGCATGTTATTTTATTACGTATTACTCGTTATTCTCAGTTTATACGTGTTGAGTCTTTAGACTTACTAGACTTGATCGATGCAGGTGAGGATGAATTTGAAGAGACGAGGGGTGAGGACCAGTGAGCTGGCTTGTACTGAGCGGGAGACTAAATCCGAGGACCGCCTTATTTTAAGTTTTATGAAATGTTCAAAATACTTTGATTTCACGTTTTGTTTACGTTGTTTAAACAAGTACTTTTGTTATAAAACTTTATTGGTCATCTCTTTTATTGCAAATACTTTTGGGTGGACAGTTCGTTTATGATCACAATTTGAAAGTTTATTGGTATTTAAGAAAATTTTTATTTTTTCGCGAATTTCAAGTAGTTCAAAAATTACGTTACTTTACACAGTTCATAGCGGATTTTTCAAAGATAGCATTGCCATTGACGAGGTTGACAAAGAAGTCTATCAAGTTTGAATGGACCTTAGTGTGCCAACAAGCATTCAAAGCACTGAAAGATATGTTGACTTCTGCCCCTGTATTGGTACTTCCTTGTGGTACTGAGAATTTGGTTGTCTATTCAGATGCCTAGAAACAGGGGTTAGGTGTCGTACTGATGCAGCGTGGGAATGTGATAGCTTATGCTTCTCATTAGTTGAAGGACTTCGAGAAAAATTATCCTACTCATGATTTAGAATTGGCGGCTTTGGTTTTTGCTTTAAAGATTTGGCGGCACTATCTCTATGGTGAGAAGTGTGAAATTTTTATGGATCACAAAAGTTTAAATTATTTGTTTTCGCAGAAAGAATTGAATATGCGATAGCGGCTCAGATACATCTTCCCAATACAGAGGATATCTGCACTTCTTGCCATATAACGCTTCAAACGGTGCCATTTCAATGCTCGTCTGATAGCTGTTGTTGTACGAGAATTCACAAAGTGGTAGTGAATCTTCCCAACTGGTGCCGCAGTCTAGCACTACAGCTCTCAGCATATCCTCTAAGGTCTGGATAGTCTGCTCTGACTGTCCGTCTGTCTGGGGATGGTAAGCAGTGCTCAGGTGCAATGTCGTACCTAAAGCCTGCTGCAAACTGTGCCAAAAATGTGAAGTGAATCGTGGATCACGATCTGATACGATCGACTTCGGCACACCATGCAATCTGACTACCTCTCTGACATATATCTCGGCCATCTGATCATGTCGGTACGTCATTCTGTACGGAATAAAACAAGCTGATTTGGTCAATCTGTCAATAATGACCCAAATCGCATCACAGCCCCGGGATGATCGTGGTAACTTCGTAACGAAATCCATGGAAATGTGATACCATTTTCATTCAGGAATAGATAAACTCTGAAGTAAACCTCCGGGCTTCTTCCTCTCGGCCTTCAATTGTTGGCAATTCAAGCACTTAGACACAAACTCTGCAATATCTGACTTCATCTGTTTCCACCAAAATTGTGTTTTCAAATCGTTATACATCTTCCTGCCACCAGGATGAATACTGAACCGACTACAGTGCGCTTCTGACAATATCTGTTGTTTCAAATCTAAAACATCTGGCACTACAAGACGGTTATTCACATACGAAACATGATCATGTACCTGATACTCTGAATTGTGCCCTGATCTGACCATCTCAACTGACTTCTGAATATTCTGATCAGTTCTTTGTGCTTCTTTAATTCTCAAAATCAAATCTGGCTCAACTTGAATTGTAGCAAGTCGTAGTGGTCTACTATCTGTATCAAATGCTAATCCAGACAAACAGCAATCTTCAATCATATTCGAAACACCTATCGTCGATAAGGATAGGGAACATACCTTTCGACTCAAGGCGTCCGCTACTGCATTAGGCTTTCCTGGATAGTACTTGATCTCGCAATCGAAATCCTTCAATAAATCGAGTCATCTACGCTGTCTCATGTTCAATTCTGATTGAGAAAACAGATACTTCATGCTTTTGTGATCAGAGTAGATTTCAAACTTCTCGCCATAGAGATAGTGTCTCCATATCTTTAATGCAAATACAATAGCTGCCAATTCAAGATCATGAATTGGGTAACGAGTCTCGTGTGGCTTCAACTGTCTCGAGGCATATGCAATCACATGTCCTCGCTGCATAAGAATACATCCTAGGCCTCTGTGAGATGCATCACAATATACAACGAAATCATCAGTACCTGAAGGTATCGTCAATACTGGAGCACTAGTCAGTCGTTTCTTCAACTCCAAGAAGTAAGACTCACAAGCTTCAGACCACAAATGGCGCATTCTTCTTTGTCAACTTGGTAATCGGTTTCGCGATACTGGAGAAATCTCTGATAAATCGTCGGTAGTATCTTGCTAGACTCATGAAACTGCGTATCTCTGGTACAGAAGTCGGTCTAGGCCAACTGATCACAGCTTCAACTTTACTCGGATCCACAGAAATACTGTCTCCAGATATGATATGCCCCAAAAAGACAACATGTCTCAGCCAAAACTCACATTTTGACAATTTAGCATATAGTTTCTCATTTCTCAGCGTTTGCAACACAATTCTTAAATGTTCGGCATGCTCAATCATATTCTTGGAATATACCAAAATATCATCAATAAAAACAATCACAAACTCATCTAGATATTTCTGAAAGAAACGATTCATCAATCCCTTAAACACCGATGGAGCATTCGTTAAACCAAAAGGCATGACAATAAACTCATAATGTCCATACCTGGTTCGGAATGCTGTCTTCGTTATATCAACATCTCGAACTCTCAGCTGGTGATATCCAGATCTCAGATCAATCTTGGAATAGACAGAGGATCCCTGCAACTGATCAAATAAATCGTTGATACGGGGAAGGGATATTTGTTCTTTATTGTCGCTTTATTCAATTGTCGATAATCAATACACAATTTCATTGAACCGTCTTTCTTCCGGACAAAAAGTACCGGAGCACCCCAAGGAGATACACTCGGTCTAATGTAACCTTGGCCAATAAATATTCGAGCTGTTCCTTCAATTTTTCAATTCAATAGGTGCTATTCTATAGGGAGCTCGAGATATAGGGACTGTACCTGGTATAAGATCAATACTGAAATCAACCTCTCGAGCTGGAGGTAACCCTGGAATCTCGTCTAGGAATACATCCGCAAACTCACGTACCACTGGCAGATCTGCCAATGATGGACTCGGTTTCAGTAGATCTACTGAATATATAAGGAACCCTTCTGCTCCTTTCTGCAATAATCTAGTCATCGTCAAAACAGATACTAAGGGAATCCGAGATCTGAAACCCTTACCGTAGAATTTCCATTCATCAGCCATCTCTGGTCTGAACCTGACAATTTTCCGGAAACAGTCTACAGTGGCTCGGTACTTGGTTAACATATCAATCCCAACAATACAATCAAAATCAGCTAACCCAAGCACAATACAATCTAAATCAATCTTGTGACCCTCAAACTGTAGTATACAATGTCTAACTGAAGTCACAGATATAAGACCACTTCCCAACGGAGAAGAAATAGACACTACAATAGATAATGACTCGACAGGCAATGAATGCAACAATGCAAAACGCTCAGATATGAAAGTATGAGATGCACCCGTGTCTATCAATACATAGGCAGGATAACCACAAAGAAAACAGTTACTTGCAATCACATCATCTGGTGTATCTTGGGCCTATTCTTCAGTCAGTGAAAATAATCGAGCCTGCTGTCTGGGAGGTTGGCTCACAGTCTGCCTACCTCTGGCTCTGGGCTGTGTCTGTGTAGAAGTGGGCTGAAAGGAATGAACAGATGAAGCTTGCCTCTCAGGCTGAGCTACTGAACCAGATGCTCTACACTCTGAGCCTGCTGTACACTCTCTGGGGACAAACTCTGGCAAAGTGTCCCTATTGTTTGCAGATGTTGCAGCTACCCATATCACCCTGACACTGCTCAGGGGCATGTCTACCTCCACAAGAACTGCAATGCACACCTGTATACTCTGTATTCTGGCCAGGACCTCTCTGTCGTGACCCACTGGAGCTCGACGAAATGCTCCCTGATCTTTTAAACTGTTTGCCCTTTGCTTTCAACTGGTCTTTCCTTCCGCTGCTGCTACCACCACTCTCAAATCTGAGAGGGGGTTGAACTGAAGGTTGTGGCGGTCTCGGAGTAGGAGCGACATAGGAAGTGTTTCGTTGCCTAAGCAATCCAGCTTCTGCCCCCTTGGCACGATTCAATGCTTCAGCAAAATTATTGGGCCTACCGATATTCACCAAGGTAAAGATTTCTGGATTCAAGCCATTGATAAACTTATCAGCAATGGCTTAATCATTTTTTGCGACATGAGGAGCAAATCGGAGCAATGCAGAGAACTTAGAAACATACTCCTCAATGTTCAGCTGTCACTGTCTCAAATTGACAAATTCAGCACCTTTGTCTTTTCGGTAGGACACGGGGAAAAATCGCTGATAAAACTCAGTCTTGAATACCTTCCAAGTAATCTGCGTGCCACGGTGCTCCAATGCTCTTTCATATTCAACCACCAATTCTTTGCTACTTCTTGCAGTTGATGTCCAACAAATTTCACTCGTCGCTCGTCGGGGTAGTCAAGAGATTCAAATAACATCTCTATATCATCGAGCCAACTTTCACACTCAATTGAATTTTCTGTGCCCTTCAGTGTCGGTGGTCGAAATGACTGAAACCTTTTCAGCAAGGTCTCAATCGGTGTAGCGGTCACATCCATCGGATCATTGGATGTACTACCCTGTTCTAATGCTTGTCCTGCTGCTGGTTGCGGTACTCGTCGAGGCGGCATATCTGATTATCAAACAGATTAGTACACAATCTATATAATCTGTCTCAGCCCTCCTCTGATCATATACCTCTTATCCAGAATCAGTTCTGATTCAGTCTTTGCGAATACATGCTGTAAATCAACTCAGATAACGAGACAACATGTAATAGGGAAAGCAATAAATCATGCTAGCACCACAAAAGCAAGGAAAAAATTCAATCTACCCCGCTCATTCTACTCTATCTCAGTCTAAAGGATCTATCGCTTTTATACCACCTGTTGTGGGAACCCGGGCTCTAACTCAATTCTCCTTGGGATTAATTGCATCTTTGTTCGAAAATATGGGTCATAAAAAAAATTTATTTTAACAATATCATAAACAAATGCATATAAACATGCACAAGGTCTTTATCTATTTTATTTCAACAACATAAATCCATGTCTTGTTTCATTTCATATATACAAACTAGTGTTCAATACCAACTACAAACCACATGTAGTACATGTCCAGTAAGAAACCACTAGTAATCTTCTTCTACGCCCGTAATCTCCACGCTATCTCGATCTCTCATCTCTGTCGCGACCCAGATCCTGTCCCACCTGTCGTTATGCACACATACAGAGCAACAACAGCCGAAAACTCCAGTGAGAACAAATCCCAATATAAAACATGCATGTCATGCGATTTCATAATAAATCATAACACATGTTTTGGTAATTATGACACATTAGTGAATACAGATAAAACAATTCGACTCTTACTCTTTAACTCGACTCGTATCTAAATCTAGGGATCCCGATGTGAATAAGACGTCACAGTCTACCACCTACCCTCCCAATCGGGGTGACGGTACGTCTTATTCCTAGACTTCGGTCCTGTCTGTATCGAATGTTTACAATCGGAGTCAATCTGCTCCTATGCGTCGATACCACCAAACATCTAGAAATTTGGCAATTCTGCCAATGACTCTCCTATCTTAATGTTTGAACATAAATCTATAAACAAGATATAAACAACAATCTAGTATGTGATTTTGGGAAACTCAGATCAAATCTAACTCGAGTTGTATCTTCTCGAATTCACATGAATTATACCTTTCTTTTCGTTGGAATCAATCGAAGTCTCGAAGTCGGGATATAAAATCTGTCAATCCTAATCTGAATAACATGTATAAATGCACCATATCAATCTTCAACTCCAAGTAGGATATGCAAATAGATCAATATGAAATTTCAATAACTTTCGACGGCATAACGACGTAATCTTTCGATACCGATCAACTCAAATATCAATACTCAGTAACAATACTCATAATTCTTATCAATATCAATCCACAAAACTGAATTATGCACCATCTCAACTCAATATATGCTGGAAAATCATACAAATTGCATACGACATCCGATAATCGATCCGTTTACGGCGTTATGATCTCTAGCTACTCAAGAACATAAATCTCTAATAAAATTACAATTCCTCCAACATATAAATCCCAAAACATGCTGGAAATGAATAATACTTACATTCTTTTGAAGCTTATGATGCAAGGAACACAAATCTGAACTCGGAATTAAATTCAGTTGGTTGAATGTTGCACAATCTAATTTCTAAGATGCAAGGAATCATGAACTTGCCAAGATAATCTCTCTCGGTCTGCCTGCTCGAAATGGTAAGGAATGAGAGACAACACATTAAGTATGCATGAGAAGGGACACATGTTTCATTCTTTGTTCAACACGCAAGACCGCAGGTGCGCTCACTTCTTACCGCGGGTGCGCTGAGCTCACGGGGCTCATCCCAAGAATTCAGAAACAGCGACCGCGGGTGCGCTCATTCTCTCACCGCGGGTGCGCTGCTTTTTAGACTGCAAGTGCGGTGACCTTACTGTACCAACATCATATCCTACCGCCTCTTCACCGCGGGTGCGCTACATCGGGGACCGCGGGTGTGGTGAAGCTACTCTAGATCTTCCACATTTCATGAGCCACAACCGCGGGTGCGGTAGAATGCTAGGCGCGGGTGCGGTGCCTCTTCCATGCAACACTTCATAATTTCATTTTATCAACCTACAATCTCGGGCATTACATATTATGCGATTTGTCTCCGAGTGACTTGTCAGCAGGTCAAGGCAGAGCATCAGAGACCTGCAGGAAAGCTGAGACCAGTCCCTATTCCCGAGTGGAAATGAGAGAACATTACTATGGATTTTGTGACAGGGCATCCGAGGACTATTGGAGGATTCAATGCCATCTAGGTGATTGTTGATCGGGTCACTAAGTCAGCTCATTTCTCACTGATCGGGAAGACATTCACCATGACTCATTACGCGGAGTTGTACATCAGAGAGTTAGTCAGACTACATAAGATTCCAGTGTCCATCGTGTCAGACATGTATCTGAGGTTCTCGTCTTCATTCTAGAAGAGTCTTCACCAGGCTCTAGGTAATAAGTTATTATTCAGTACTGCCTTTCATCTTCAGACAGATGGTCATTCAGGGAGGGTGATTCTTATTCTGGAGGACCTACTCTGAGCTTGCATTATCGATTTTCAGGAAAGCTGTGAGCTGAAGTTAGCTCTTGTGGTGTTGACATACAACACCAATTATCAGGAATCGATAGGTATGGCTCCGTACGAGGTACTGTACGGGAGGAAGTGTAGATCACCAGTTTATTGGGATGAGGTGGGAGACCAAGTAGAGTTGGGCCCGGATATTGTCAGGAAGACAGCAAATTTAATGGCCAAGATTCAGGACAGGATGAAAACTGCACAGAGCCATCAGAAGATTTATGCAGATTAGATACGAAGAGATCTTGAGTTCACAGTAGGGGATCATGTTTTTGTGAAGGCTGCACCGATGAAAGGTGTGATGAGGTTCGGGAAGAAGGGCAAGCTCAGCCTTAGATTAATCGCACCATTCGAGATCTAAGAGAGAGTGGGGACACTTGCGTACAGAGTCGCCTTACCGCAGAATCTGGCGAGAGTCCATAACGTGTTCAACGTCTCCATGCCGTGGAAGTACATGTCGAATCCTTCGCATGTGCCTAACTATGATCCACTTCAGCTGACACCGCACCTATAATTCGAGGAGAAACCCACTCAGATATTGGACATGCAGGAAAAGAGGCTCCGGAACAAGGTGATCCAGATGGTCATGTTCAAGAGGCTGAATCATTCCGAGGAGGAGGCTACTTGGGAGACCTAGACCGAGATTAGGAGTCGATACCCGGAGCTTTTCGGTACGTTCTAAATTTCGAGAATAAAATTTTATTTAAGGGGGAGAGAGTTGTAAGTGTTAGAGTAGGTGCACGTCGAGCCAAGTGTTGGCCGAGTGTTTACAATGAAACTCTATGTATAAACAATCTTTATTTTAATAATATTTGAAATTATTATTTTGGCACATCTTTATCTGTATACCCATGCTAGTTGCATAGATAAAGCCCTTGAATATACAAATAGTAGAAAGAATATGAGATGCTTATATGATGAGTATCATGAAATTCATATTTGGAATACTGTATATTCTAAACAGTTCCTAGTCGATTCAGCCGCCGCTAAGAAGGATATAGGCCGCTCGAGTTCGAGACTAGTATTTGCGATGTGAGTACCATGTTTCATTGGTAGGGGACATTGTGATGTCCGAGCATGCAGATAGGTGCTCCTGGTAGAGTGCACTGAACAACCCTCCATAAAGGACTTTCCAAGTGTTTCTCACTTATCGAGTGGAAACGTCCTAGTTTATGGTTGTACACCATTAGTCCTTATGACCCGGGACAACATTGAGACTCTATGTGCTAGCATAACACTTTGACTTGTTTACCGACTCTTAAGGGGTCATTAGGTGGCAAGGTTGGGTGTTTTGTCGAAACATAGAGGAGTCAATGCATTGTAGTCAGGGATTCACCGCTTACCTTCGGGTATGGATATCCTATGTGTGTGTAGTATGAAATATCTGATCAGATTATGGTGGTAATTATTAAAGGGGTTTCATAGATTACACCATCGATGCAACTACAACATGACACATAGTATCGATTCATTGACAACTCTCGATATAGCAATGGTTGTCGAATCGGTCGGGATATATGAGTTGAAGGCACCGTACTGTACGCTAACCATAATTGAATGGTTCTTGCAGGCACTATCATTTGATACCTAGGGAATCATGTAAGCGATGCTGCTAGACATTTAACATGATTGGTTGGGTACTATAAGACTTGAGTTCTGACGTTCTTGTTATCAAGGAGTTGATAATTAAGAATGGAGCAATTGGGGTATGCTCGAATAAGGACATGTTTAGACCGAATCACATAGAGATGTGAACCCACGGCTAGTTGTATCAATGAACCATTGAGGGTCACACAAGTGCTAACTTTCTAGATCCCGTTAAGAAGTAAAATAGTTCAATGTGTTGAACGGCTTACAAAGGAGTTTATAAGTGTAAATAAAAATATAAGTATGACTTCTATAAGGAGAATGTAACTTTTAATTCGAGGAAGTGTTCCTAAACTAAAAGTTGGCCAAACGAGTAATGTTTTTGAAAATTGTGATTTTCATATACATTATTATGGACTAAATTGAATTAATTCAAGTGTTGAATTAATTAAACATTAGTGTACCTAGTAGAGTCCAAATAATTAAATTAATTCAAGTGTTGGATTAATTAAATAACATTTGGACCTTGTAGAGCCCAATTAGAAATAATTATTAAACTAGTAGGCTTGATTAAAATCAAGTAAAGGTTAAATGGTCTCAAATGTGTATGAGACATTTAAATAAAAGTCCATGGTCTTTATAATTGTTATAAACCCAAATAAAAATGCATGCATGGGAGATGAAGAGTTGGGAGGCTACTTTTTCAACATCCAAGGCATGGCATGCACATGCTCACTTTTACTTTTTCATACACCAAGAAAAACACTCCACTCTCTCTCCTCCAAGGCACTTGGACGAAAATTCAAGTAGAATTCTCCTTAATTTTTGTTCTTCAATTGTTGAGGAATTCTTACACTTCTCAAAGAAAAATGCTCTAATTTTTCTAGTGCAAAATTAGAGTGGATTTAGCTTGTTGGTGGTGGACCTAATGTTGAAGGAAAGATTCAAGAACAAGGGAAGCTTGTAGAGGGTCTTGCCTTTGAAGAGCTTAGTTGTTTGACAACTAAGTTGGAGCTATAATCAATCTTTCAAGATTGATAGGTATATTTCTTTAAAACACCCTATGTATGACATTTTGTGTTTTTCGTATTTGTTACACATTATAGAATTAGGGTGCTCGGTTTTCTTGTTGAAAAACAATTTTTGAAACTTCCGTTGCGCTTTCAGGCACCTTAATCGATCCCTTTCAAGTGGTATCATGAGCTAAGGATACTATTTTGTGTAGCATATACATAATATTATATTGAAGTCAATTTCTAACCGTATGAGACAAATTTTCGCATCAAATCGTGGCCGGTTTTGGGGACGTGCTGCCCATTTCGGGCACCTCGGGCTGCCCGAGGGGCTGCCCATTTCGGACAGCAAGGGCAGCCCGGGGCTGCCCGAACATCCCCTATGTTTTAATAGAAAAAAGGACAAATTACGTTTTTGGTCCTGTAATTTGCGCTTTTTCTAATTTTAGTCCTGTTATGAGACAATTTACGTTCTTAGTCCAGTAATTTATAATATTTTTCAATTTCAGTCCTTTTCCTCCAAAATTGAAATATTCCTCCAGAAAATGTATGTATCAGTGCAAACATTTTCCTCAATGCAAACATTTTCCTCATTGACAACCATTCAAAACCATGGTTCGATATGTATCAGCAATGGAATGGCTTTCTTTAAGATTGAGCCACTTTCAGAGATTATGTTTAAATAATTGTTGTACTCTTTTTCTAAAAAAAATTTTGGAATATGTTTGTGGATTTATTTTTCAAAGTGATGTGGATTTAGTTTTATTTTTTCTATTATATTATTTACTTACGTGGACTTTGAAAAGGCCACCAAAAATCAAAAACCCCAATTCAAATTACAGCTCAGCATTCCGACCGCCAGCTATGCATTTTCCGGAGGAATATTTCAATTTTGGGGGAAAAGGACTGAAATTGGAAAATATTATAAATTACTGGACTAAGAACGTAAATTGTCTCATAACAGGACTAAAATTAGAAAAAGTGCAAATTACAGGACCAAAAACGTAATTTGTCCTAAAAATAAAATAATAAAAATTTTGTGCTTGTTTGCCGAAATCCGGCGACGACGATGACGACTAGGGTTTCCAAAAGTGTTTCGGATTATCAAAGTGTCATGGGCCTTGAGTTGTTGAGCCATTGGATGGCTACCATATTTGTGAATTTAAATGGGCCAAAATATTTTTGGTGAAAAATGAATTTTTTTGGGCCCTTAAGTTTAAATTTAAAAAAGTTGCAAATATTTTCTCATGAAATAAATAATTTAAGTTGAACTTTAATTATTTATAGTAAATGGTGATTTACAAGAAATTCGGTTATAAATAAATTAATTGGAAAGTAGACAAAGGAGTTTGTATACTTTGTTAATTTAGTTTATAATCGTGGCGGTTAGTGATTGGATCAATTAATTATTGTGATAATTAATTGATGGTGTATGATATGTGATATTATGCATGAAGGATGATCAAAAGCCCAAGCCCAATTTGCTAGGTGTATGCTAGGATATTTTGTGTTGAATGATTGTAATAATTATCAAATTCAAAGTGGGCTTGGTTTATTGTAAGGCCCGAGAAATTTATACTGTTAATCAAAAATGATTTGACGATAATTATTATAATGTATTCGTAATTGAGAGTTTTTTATAGACGTAACGGATCAGACCGGGAGAGCCGAAAGAAGATTTAACGTTTTGTGTGACGAATAGTCCTCTCGCATATGCGCGACGTGGACGGGACGCACATGCGCGAGGTAGGCAGAACATTGCGCGCACATGCGCGACTTGAAGGCGCGCACATGCACGGGTGTCCAGAACGTTGGGCGCATATGCGCCGAGATAGTACGCGCATATGCGCGAGAGCCATTGTGAGACACGCGCGGAGACTTAGTGTCTCGCGCATATGCGCCGATGGAATTCGCGCATATGCGCGAGACGTGTTATTGAAGGAAGCAAGCCACGTTTCTTAGAATGCATGAGGTGTATATATATATATATATATACAAGCATTCATCCGTAGGAAATCGAAAGAATGGAGAGAAAAGGGTGAAGTTTTCTTCGACGTGAAAGATTTGTGATTTACGAGAAATCCGTCCGTCATAATTTCAATCCGACTTCAGTAATGTGTTCCTATCAATGCAGGCTACAACTGGACGTAAGTTTTGTTACGTTTAGACTCGATTTGAAATTATGATATTGTCAGAATTGAATATGAAATAGATATAGTGTTTCTGCTACAGTAGACATTGTATAATTGAAGTCAGATTAAAGAATAGACTGTTTATACAATTGTTATGATTTTCGAAAAATATTGATTGGGATTTGATATCAGAGTTGTGTTGTTACTGATCTTATGTGTACAGATATTGAGATTATGAATTGTACAGATACTGATTATGAATTCTGATATTATATCTGTGATGTTGAGATTGACGGGGATATCGAAACTGTATTGTTATGCCGTCAAAACATCAGTTGATTTAGAGTGATCAGATTCAGTAATGATTTCGATGATATCGTTGATATGAATTAGATTGTACCTTGTTCAGATATGGATCGGATTATATA
The DNA here is from genome assembly GCF_025594145.1 of Primulina tabacum. Taxonomy (NCBI): domain Eukaryota; kingdom Viridiplantae; phylum Streptophyta; class Magnoliopsida; order Lamiales; family Gesneriaceae; genus Primulina; species Primulina tabacum. Next base: position 31,907,104 of record NC_134551.1, read on the forward strand.
CTGATTTGAGTATTGATCAGAACAGGTTTTGAATCGAGTTATATACTGATATTGTATTTATGCAATTGTCATTGTCAGACTGGGTATGGACAGATTGGAATACAAGACTTCGTCTTCGTCAGACCGGGAAGACAAAGGTATAATTCATGTTTTGTTTTGGTAAGACACAACTCAAATGAGATTCAATTTGAGTTTCCCACTAAAATCACATACTAGATTGTTGTTTATATTTTGTTATGATTATGCTTTGTTTATAGATTTATATTCAAGCATTTAAGATAGAAGAGTCATTGGCAGATTTGCCAAATTTCTAGATGTTCGGTGGTATCGACGCATAGGAGCAGATTTCCTCCGATTGTAGACATTCGATACAGACAGTACCAAAGTCTAGGAATAAGACGTACCGTCACCCCGATTGGGAGGGTAGGTGACAGATAGTGACGTCTTATTCACACTGGGATCCCTAGAGTTAGAGTCGAGTCGAGTCAAGATATGAATTGATTTGAGTTGCATGCTTATTTTATTTGGTTTCAGATATTATGGAACCCATTGTTACTGCATGCTTATTTTGATTTAGTTTCATAGACTATGAAACCTATTGTTATTGATTTTATGCATGACAATATGCTTTAGGATTTATATTGTGTATATGCATGTCTACCATGTTTTATTCTGGGATTTATTCTCACCGGAGTATCCGGCTGTTGTCTTGTTTTGTATGTGTGCATGACAACAGGTGGGGCAGGATCGGGGTCAAGAAGATGATGAGAGAAGATGAGTTTAGAGTGGTGATTCCGGACTTATTGTAGACTTGGTTTAATACTTGAAATTTAGTAGTTGAACCTTAGACTAGTTGAATAATTGTTGTACATTATTGTACTTATATACTGAGATGTATATTAGTTACATTCCATTACGCTCCGCACTTGTGTTTTAAAAGAAAATTTTTTTTGACCCTGTTTAGTTTAATTGATAATTAAATCCCAAAGATGATTAAGAAGATGATTAGCGTCCGGGTCCCCACAACAGGTGGTATCAGAGCGATAGATCCTTTAGACTGAGATAGAAGAGAATGAGCGGGGTAGATTGAGTTTTCTTTCCTTGCATGTGATTTCTAGCATGAGATTTATTTTAATGTTGATTTACATTATGTGTGCTAGCATGATAATATGATTTACTGCTTTGAAATACATGTTTACCTGATTATCCGATTTGAATTGGTATTATGTATTATTGAGTATGAATCAGATCTGATTCATGATCAGCAGTAAGATGATCCGAGAAAGAATGGAACATGTTTGTAGTATTTGGGTTACTAATGGTTTTGGTAATCAGATATACCTCCTAGAAGAATTTCAGAACGGGGCAGTACTTCGGTTGAACAAATAGATATATCAGAAACTCCGATGGAAATACAGTTGAAGAAATTTCAGTCGTTTCAACGCCGATTTGGAGGGGTACTGAGACGTCCTGAAGAGTGTCAGAATTAGTTAGATGACATAGAACTATTGTTTGATTTGCTTAAGTATTCAGATGAACAGAGAATTAAATTGGTGCCCAACCAGTTACGAGAGGCCGCCAGGAGTTGGTGGATTACAATCAAGGGAGCATTAGAACAACGTGGTACTGTGATAACGTGGGAAGTCTTTAAAGCCGAATTCTATCAAAGATGTTCTCAGTTCATACCGAGAAGACAAAAGAGCAGAGTTTGAGAATTTGAAACAAGGCCAACTGAATATTGAAGAATATGTTGCTAAATTCTCTACTCTACTACGTTTTTCTCCTCAGATAGCTGGGAATGATGAAGATGTAGCTGATCAGTTCATCAAAAGTTTGAATTCGGAGATAGTTGCATTGATCAATATCCAGCGACCTTACCATCTTGTTGATACTTTGATTAGGGCAAAAAGAACTGAGGTGAGTCTGATTCGACAACGAGAAAGATTTGATGTGATTCCACTCTTAACACAACAACTCCCTCTTAGATTTGATAAAGGCAGTACGAGTGGAAAGCAAGATTTGCTGAAAGCTCGAAAGAAACAGTTTAAGAAGTTAGGGAGCGGACTGAGTGGTTCGTCTAGCTCCAGTGGTTCCAGCCCGAGTTATACTGGAGTATATTGCAGAACTTGCGGAGGGAGACTGTGAAGGCTCGAAAATCCTTGCTTGAAAATTTGAGAAAAATTAAAAATTTTCTTTTAAAATAATTAAAATGCCTCATTCATAATTAAACCGATAAACAAAATTTGATAGTCAAAATTGCAGCGGAAGAAAATATTTGTTTGCGAAATACCAATTTAAGAATATCCAACAACTGTTAAAAATTGTTTGAGGAATAAAATAATAAATGCTGAACTGAGGCCCTCGGGTGCCACTACTGCCGACCCAAGTTGGCTCAATGGTTCCCGCCCTCGGCCCTGACCTCATCGGTACCTACAACAATCAAGTCTAGTGAGCCTAATGACTCAGCATGCATATATCGTAGGTAACGAGTAAAATATAATTTGCATGGATAAAATAACATGTCATGAGGCATTCTGAAAATAACTTGTACTGAGCAATTATAATACGTGCATGACTGAATTAAATATTATAGTAAAAATGTTTGCTCCTTGGAGCCCTGTACTGAAATGACCGATAATAATTTTCTGGTGAGATTATGGTCTACGCAAGTGGCCCCTGCACTGAACTCAACTGATCGGTAACTGGCTACCGGGGAGTATCATACTGAACTGACCGGTCACTGACGACAGGGTGGTACCAAACTGAACTGATCGG